>NW_026018814.1:10480912-10490374 GCF_020466585.1 Dendroctonus ponderosae
GGCCAAGTGAATGATAAATATTGGAAGGAGAACAAGCCACTCGAAATGTATTACTCGTGGAAGAAAACATAGGGATTCCGGAGGGGGTTCGAATTTAAACCCCCRCAATGAAGTATTATTGTCTATTATTATTAAGATGTGATGTACTAAGTGTTRTAAATATAATATATTAATTGTTGTARGAAAATATGTCCACTATAGTTTGAATGGGCTCAATAAAACTGTACATTACAAATTATTAATTGTGTTAATGATGCAAACTTTMAGGATATTYTATGGTAAACTGGTACTTGCTAATAACATTTATTTGCAAATGTGTAGATYCTGCTAAGGTGTTGTTAAATKATGCATTACATGATGTCGGAAACTATGGAAACTATTGTTAAGAGAGTAGGTAGAAAAAGTTTCCGTTTTGGTGACTCTTGACAGTTTAGAGAAGTTTCAGTTTGATTTAAAAAAAAGACAAGTTGTAAGTTGTAACGAACCAAATCTGTTTAAAATAAATTGATCAGTATTAGAAAAGCCCGGAACCAGTTTCTTTGGAAATAGAACCGTCGTAGCGCAAATAGCTGGTAGCCTTTTGTGAGCGCGACACATGATGTATTTTGCAKTAAGCTATGAAGTTGATGAACTGCTTTTAAAAATTTTGAAACAAAYACTAGAGYGCAATRGAAARAAATGTTCTTGGAGCAGAAAYRTTAACAGCTGAGAAAGCCAAATAAATTATAGTCGAAAGAGCGAAAACATCAAATAGTAAAYATTAGGTAATCGAAGACATTTGTTTGGACACCTGTTCGGTGCATTCATGTTAGAAATTGCCCTTAAAACTAATCTTCTAAAGAAGTTATAAAMGATAAACTCACCTCTATTTGTACTGGCAACCAAACATCCTTCAGTTGTGGCCATTGGAATATAATAAAATTGGTCGTCTAGCAGCAACGGTCCTGCGACTCCTAAAGGAATCGGCACATACCCAACAACATTTTCACAACAAGTACCCATCACTTTACTATAGTCGTAATCTTTATAAGGCATAGTATGGAAGACTGATTGCTTAATCTGGTTCTCAATCATTTTACGTCTAATTTTCACTCCTCTTTCCGGGTTTTGAACAGCCTTTTCCAAGTTATACGCCGGGATATGTTTAGTGTCCACAAGCATCATGATTTCCTTATCGGAAAGTTGAGAAGCTCCACTATCAGTGCGATAAATTTCCAGGCAGCTTTGGAGGCTTCGCGACACATCAGTGTCTTTATCACTAGTGCCATCTTCAAAGTCTAGGAATTCTAAACGAAGACCTTCGGTCTGAGATTCGGCATTTATTGATGTTGTTCGAATGTGAGATCGTTTACTCTGGATGTCCTTCTTGAGTTCAATTAAAACATCTTGTTCCAGCTGTTCTTTTAATTGCTCTTTAGGCTCAAAGAAGATGAACTTGATCATTAACGTTAGTAGAAGAATAAGAATTACTATATGATCCGCACCCAGTACGAACTGTTTCATCATAAAACCATAGAAGGACGTATCATCTGAACAATCTACAGACTCTTTCAGGTTGTTAATTGACTCTTGAAACTCATCATTAACTCCCCAGCGACTATGCAGATGAACCACTAATAAGCCAAACGACATTATCAATTTCACTCTTTGCACTGCAGGATTCGATTTGTCATTTTCCTCGAGTAACTTTTTCCTTATAAACTGCTGTTTTTCTCCATAAAAATTGGAAATCCGGCCAAGCTCCAATAAGAGACTTAAACAGGCTGGATAGAATGTCATGAATATTACATAATTTACAATAACTGATAGGCTTGCAAAATATGAGAGCATTTCTAGTCTCTTTACTCCTGACAGTGTTCCTACACCGATCACCAGAGTTTCCACAAGTGTATCCAGAGTTAAAGTGGGGCCCAAGACAGACACTCCTCTAGCTATCTGCTTACTTATATCCTCCGTACTAGAAGCGGTTAAAGCAAATTGTGCTAAAGTAGCAGCTTTGGATAAGTCAATGAGCAGTAAGAAGAAAAACATAGCATCTTTGAGATCCACAAGATCGATGTGAAGAAAACTGAGCAAAGTTGAGGTAAATACGAAGCTGGAAAACACAACAAACAAGCCTGCAATCCCTAAGATGTACTTTGATCCTAAATTTTGCAAGTTTCGAAATTGATGATAACTATACATAATAGCCAGGCATCTAATAACGGTCATGAGGACCATATCAGCAGCATGAAATTGTTCTTCCAAGCAGCCACCAACACATGGGGGCTGTTTTTGTGTAACTGGGATTACCTGTTTTTCTACAGTCAAAAAACATGCTGTCAGCGTTAGCACAGCTACAATTACTTCCCAAGGATGAGTGGCACACAATTCACCATAATATCTAAATAGTTTGGACATTTTAAAACGTCGTAAAACGTTACACAGACTTGATTGTTTATCAGGAATCGTTCACTGCCACCGACTGATGCTTTTTCGAATAAAGTTCAACAACGTTATGCAATTTTTTGTGTTGCGAGAAGGGGTAAATACCTTATGTAACACTAAGTTAGTTCGATTTCACAACATTCCATTCCGCTTTCCATTTCGTACTTGAAAACTTCAAGCAGTTCTAACCCATTTGTTGCTATTTTCCAATTTTGCAAATTCGGTTTTTTAAATAATACAAGTCCGTCACTGTCACGAAACATCAACAAGCAGGTGACTTAAGTAAGATGCGTGGTTGCGACGTGAAAATTTGTCAGCAGAACCTTGGCAACAGCACATATGAGCCCCTTAAATTCAATAATTCACATCGGTCAATTTGGAAAATTGATATTAAAAAGACTACTTTTGCCTTTTAGGCATATTGAGAACGTGCTTTAAAATTAAAGTGTTTTTTTTGTTTTTACTTCATTTAAGGTTTGGTATTACCTGTCTGTCTATGATTTTCGCTTTTAAAGTATTTTTTAAATCAGCCCCTTTGAATGTACGCTTTGAAATGTGCTATGCAGTTTTACAATTTTTTACTGATATAACTTTACTTGAATTTAAAATTCATAACTATATTATTATACAATTATAACATCTTGAACATGTTTCTTAAGCGTGCTTGTCAAAGTTTTGGACTTTTATTATTTATTATTATCGCATTTTTTATGTGAAATGCACGCAAAAAAACATGATTTTATAATTGCGTTTGATTAATAATTATGCGCAATATAAATTATCATTTCTATTTCATTAGCATTTCATAGCGCATTTCCTTGACATTATGGTGGATGATTTGGCGCAACCACTGGGTGCATTTTCCAATTTTTTTTAAATAAGTTTATTTTCAATTTGTTTCAAGGTCCGAATCATGTCCCATAATGAGAACCATTTCTGCATAATTAAAACCAAACTTAATAAGGTTGCAGTGGTGATGAGAATAAATATCCACAAAAGAAACGTAAATAAATTATCAATTATTACTAATAACAATTAATTACTTAAGTAAAAGAGAATTAACAAATAAAAAACGTGCGTAAAAAGTAACAGAAAGAAAAATTGGGCAACATGTTTATGACTCATCTGATATACATATCTATATAAAGCAAGTCAGATAAACTAATACTGAAATATTTTTCCCTATTATTAATCTGTAACCAAATATGTAACTTGTTTTTTTGTTGTTCCAAGCCAAAAAAATGTTTTTTAAAATAAAAAGTGAAAACTTTTCAATATGATGATTCATTCTATCTTCGTTTGCATATAAAAATAAGATGTTTGTAATAAAATTCAAAGTTCGAAATAGTGAATTATCCTAATTAAGAAAAAAACGGAAGAGTCGGTTCATTAAAATGGTTATTTAAATAGTTTTATTTATTTTACTCTTCTGTTAACAGGTTAACAGGTTAACATTTTTGATAAAACCTACCCGCTAAAAGGCAAGTCTTTAGAAGCTCTTAACCGTTTTCGAGTGGTAAGCTCTTAGAAATTCCGATAACGCATAATTGATAATAGAGCTCCAATTCCTTGTTTGAAATTTTGAGAGCGTTTTAAATGTTAACTATTTGCTTATCGCCGCTATAGAGATTGGCAATTTCTCATAGAAACGAATTTACAACAGATATCAATCGAGATCGTCCTGATTTTTCGGAAAGGGTTTTAAGGAAAGGTTTTTAAAAATTAAAGTAGCTAACAGGGCATTCCTACATCGATCTTGGTTGTTAAAACTACATTGGTTGTTAAACCAAAAAGTCCTTTAGAAATATTTCGTACATTAAACGTGATGTTTTCAAACGTTTTCCTAGTCCTATTTAAAGGCTGGTTAAGGGCTAATTGTGACCTGGACGGGACCCTAAGTGCGTGCCAAGTTTTCACTCGAAATATCGACGGCTCGCATACCTACTAGCTTTTATTCTAGGCCTTCATCGAGCTTTAATTAACCAACTGACGACGCTTTTCCTTATAATGAAGACGAGTCGCCACTGAACCATTTCCTATTTATTAAAATTTAGCAACACACTAACGTAGGCGTGTTGTAATGCAATGATTCACCACACGTAACCGCAGGTGTATAGAACTATTCTACAATAGGAAGCAAGTAATGGGGTTCTTCAATTGTTTCTGTTATCTTTGGCTTTTGAATACCTACACCTACCTATACTTATTTCATTGGTACGATATGGTTGGCATGCGAACGCGTTTGGGCATCTAATGAGTTCGTTTTTCTGCCTTTTTTTGCGGGACGTGCGCAAGAAATGCTTGATTAAGCTTGTGTTTTATATATTTGAGTAACGTAGAAAATATACAGTTAATGTTATTTAAATACTTAAGTATAGCTATTTTCATTGGTTGAAATTGGAAGAATTAAAAATATACGTAGATAAAATGGAAAGAAAGTTCGCATATTTTTTTTTAAAACGCTACTGATTTAATTTTTCCTTCGAATGTTTCTTACATTATACCTATATAACACACAAGGAATCATCTCCAATACTTCAGCAATTCTTTTAAATTTATTTTATGTAAACTGCTCAACAAAATGAACCTCACACCGTCAAATTTGCACTAACTTTGGAAGTGGATAGATTCTGATTGCTTCGAGCGATTTTATTTCTTTTTGAAGCATTATCTTGTCCCATTTGCTTTTTGTTCGTCAGTATTTTGGTAAAAATTTAGCACGTCAGATAAATTTTCTACAGGGTGTCAAATAAAAAATGAAAAATTTCGAACAGTTTGGCATACTTACTGCTAGTTGGACAAAAATAAAGATGTTGCGATCTCAACACCAAAAGTTTAAAGATAAATCAAATAGCTCGAGACGATTTTTTAATTTTTCGGCAATTTCATCCATTTAGAGTGGAGATATAAGTCAACTGTTTGGTCTTGCAGCGATCACTTTTCTGCTCTTAGTCCGATTTTCACGATCTATTTGAAGCTTCATGAACAACTTAAGGCAAAAAACAACACTTGCWTACATGCAGAAATKAATATTTACATATAAACTCTGCATCAAAATTCAAATGAAGAGGTAAAGAAACTGGGGTRACAGGATGTTAAAGAAGGATGTAAAGTAGCAAAGAACGAAAAGACGGAAATGCATTTATTTGCTTTAAAAAAATCGTTTGCAGGTAAAAGACGTTGGAATACTGCAAGGCGAGAAACTTTTTCCCAAAACCTCTCCAAATATCTGCACTTTTTTAGTTTCATCGATTTTTGAATTAATACAGATAAAGAATGATTTAAGAGTAGGTATAGCCTTTTCCTTAAAATTCCAAAAAGCTACAATCGCATATTAAAATTTCTAACACTTTTTAAGTTTAAAYTAGCGTTCATATCGACTGGTATATCGGCGTCAAACTTCGCTGATTATTAATCAACTTTCGATAATTATTATTTGCTAAACATGTGAATAMATTCAAATTTCTTTCTTTCTTTATTCTTTTTGAATTAATTTTCAATTGTTATCCACACCGTTTACACCGTCTGTTAAATTACTAACCTTCTTCTAAACATGCATGACCTGAAGGAGAGCGATTAAAGTGAAATATTCTGAAGCTTTCAAAATAATCGTTGCAAATTTATGTAGGCAAAACACTGTCCTCAAGGTGTTATCTATTGTTAGGTGGAAATAGTAGAATGGAAATTTTACTCGATAAAATTCCATGTAAACAACATTTAAATCGTATCAGAATTGACTAAAATTGGAAACGTTTATTGACTTTTTGAAAGTGGGTAGATTCAGGTCMACTKATTTGCATTTAACTGCTTCACTAACTACGTATTGTTAATTTYATTATTTATTTAAAAACARTATCAAAATAATTAATATAAACAAAATAATACAGAGGCTGCAATTTTTTTTTTCTAWATAACTGAAGACGTWATTTTTTGAAAATAACTTTTAATGGATAATAGCCCAAAACGGGTTTAGATATTGAAGTGAATAAAGTATAGCTTATTTCTATAAAAATGTCAAATATATCATATTAAGAGGCAAAAAGTGGAAAAGTTTTTWTCAACACGTTGCTATTATCTCGTATTTTGCCCAAAAAAGTGTGTTTACGGATTTTAAACGTCTATGTTGAAGGATTTTACAATATATTGATAATTTAGTGAAAAGGTGTTCAGTTTATGAATTATTTATTTAACAATCGAAGAATATTCTTTTAAACCGYTTTTCTCTGAAATGCTTGTAATCCAGCAGTTTTGCAAATCTTYATACGCTTTATGTAGAAATTACTAATACAATTAACTATTGGAAGTATATTTTTTTGCTAAATGTTAAGTCGCATTCCATAGTAAGTCTGGGAGGTCCATCAGTCACCATTTCTTGTCTAAATTCTCATCCTGGGCACAAGCAGAGCTTATCTTGAATACACTCTACCACACTTACAGGAACTGTCTCACAATTTACATCAAATTACAAAAACAGCAAGACAAACTTTACCACTAGACAATGGCACAGACACATGGAAAATTGTAAAATACAAAAGAATGGAGAATGTGACAAGTATAAAAACAACGGTAAAAAATTGTAATTAATATGCCACCCTAATTACACTTAAATTTAAGACCAAAAACCGAACATGGCCGGGACAAAAAATCCATTAAAGCCTCCAAATATAATATAAGAAATGTTTGGATTTACTCGTTTTATCAAAATTTTCTAGTTGGAAGGTGTAATTTTTTTTGAATCATCTTGTATACTTTTATTTCACATCAAAACTTGCCCATCAAGGAATTAAAATCTACGAATGCCATTGATTTTCCGAAAAACGTTTGCTTTAGATTTTCTGGAATTTATTCCCCACTTAATCACAACTTTGTAAAGGGAGTTCCAGAAGTAATCTCTGAATGTATTTAATATTCAGCTCGCTGTTTTTTGGAAAAAAAAACGCCAATTTTTCATACCAAATTTATTTATTCAGGGTGGTCCATAAATAACTAAAGACCATAAACTTAGTTTTTTCAAATGGAAGTTTTTAAGCTCGAGTAATTTACGATGTAAAAAAGTTATTAAAAAAAAAGAATTAATAAAGCAATTTTTAACATGTAATTTTGTGAAATAAATCGGTCGAGTAACTATTGAGTCTAAGTCATTTTGTTGCCCTAAAATTGCCTTTGAGTAAATTTATTTTTAATTTCTCGCATATGGAATTATTTCAGTCACAGTGTCCGCCCTTGGAAAATGTTGTCCCTAATTGCACCTGAAAAACGACGTAAACTTATGCTAATGACTAGTAGTTGAAAAAGGGTGATCGACCGACATGAATAAAAGGGAAACACATCTGTCGTTTTTACTGCATGTTTAACGGTAAAGCCCTTCTAGTGCGCACTTTTAGTATTTAGTATGAGTATTCATTATTTTTTATTAATACCTAAATCCAATTACTACAGTTTATTTTTACAGCTATAAGATACCAAGTTGACTATTTTGGTAAGTTGAACAAAATAAAAAAAGTAAATAACATTTTTCATAATTTATTTTATAAAGTTTATTCGTTTCTAGCTGTGACTTTCATTGAAGAATTATGCTCTGAACTCGAAGTAGCCTACCAGTACAACTTACGAAAATTGTCAAATAGAGAAAACTTAATTTTTTCACCCTTGCTTCACCTCAAATGACTCAAGTGTAGTCGCGCATTTGCCCGACGGTTTAAAGTGAAGTCCTTTACAAAATACATTTGTGCTCGTATCATTTGATATTAGCGAACCGTTCGTTCGTGTAACGGACGATCGCCAATTGTTGAGTGGTCGATTTTCCATTGTTTCCATTGGCGACGCCACGATTGCGCTCACTATCAGGCGTCCCGACGCTTCTTGGACAGCTCAGTTTTGCGATTTTCGGTCAACTTTACTGTTGGTGAAATTTTTTAAACCGATCCAAAATACGGAAAATGTGATTGTTTCAGTGATAAATCAGTGATTTGTCATCGTGTGGTGAGTAAATTATTTGATTTAAATGTGCAAAACAARWTTTTCTTTAARTGTATTTTATATTTTAAACTTAAGATCCTCTAAAGRCACGTTTTTTAAATTATTTYTCCCTGGGTATGAKTCATCAAGTTTACKATTGGAAATATCTATTTTATTTGAACGTTTCGGCTTTYGAATCATCAGATTAACTKAATACATTGTATTAATTACAGATGAGGCACTATGARGTGCGCGACTTGTASTAGGTATATTTTCAAGACTTGAGTTCGGCTGTTGCTAAAACGCATATTTCGAAATTAAATTAAAATTTCAGAATAGTGACGGAAATATTTATAAAATAATTATCCCCGATATTAGAAAAACAAACTTAAAACTAATTGATCGTTAACAAACTGCTTTAATTAATTACACAAGACACTGTTATATTATACCTATATAAATTGTGCTTTTACTTAATATTGTTTTCCTAACTCTCTTCTACCTATAAGTAGTTAAATTGATCCAAAATAAGTATCACTGTCCAGTTTAAATTTCTTCAAAACTTAGGCTGAGGCTTCGTTAACCACTTTTTGGTGTGTAACACTATTTTTTTCAAAAAACTTAATCCAGCTCAGACACTCAAATAAAAAACAATTCGAAAAACTTAATTGCTATCGACCTCTGACTTTTCCAACTTTTACATAAAATTGACCACCTATTTTATTTTTATTTCAATGTGATTATTGTTTTTCAACCGGTTCTGTGGAGGACATCCAGAGGGAATCTTCTCTTAGTTAATATAGACTCTTAGCCAGAAAATACAATTTTTAAAATCATTTGAGATTTTTAACTGATTTAAAGTGTTACAGATTTGAATTGAAAATAAACAGTTTTTAAAGTAGGTATGCATATTGAGGGCAGCAAGTGTTATTATGTTGAACCTCAAAATTAAAATACATTTTCTGCGTAATTGTTGCAAATGAAAACATTGCAGCATAAACTAAAACTTATAGAAAACACTGTTAAATAAAACTGAGAATGTGTATCTAACAAAATATTTTTTTTAATTAAAATTGG
>NW_026018814.1:10490474-10499950 GCF_020466585.1 Dendroctonus ponderosae
ATAATTGAATCAAATTAATTATAATGTAAAGTCCAATTTTAATAAAAAAATATTTTGTTAGATACACATTCTCAGTTTTATTTAAGTTTTAGTTTATACTGCAATGTTTTCATTTGCAACAATTACGCAGAAAATGTATTTTAATTTTGAGGTTCAACATAATAAACACACATTTGCTGGCCTCAATATACATACCTACTTTAAAAACTGTTTATTTTTAATTCAAATCTGTAACACTTTAAACCAGTTAAAAATCTCAAATGATTTTAAAAATTGTATTTTCTGGCTAAGAGTCTATAATAACTAAGAGAAGATTCCCTCTGGATGTCTTCCACAGAACCGGTTAATAATCACATTGAACTAAAAATAAAATAGGTGGTCAATTTTATGTAAAAGTTGGAAAAGTCAATGGTCGATAGCAATTAAGTTTTTCGAATTGTTTTTATTTGAGTCTCTGAGCTGGATTAAGTTTTTTGCAAAAAATAGTGTTACACTCCAAAAATTGGTTGACGAAGCATAAGCCTAAGTTTTGAAGAAATTTGAGCTGGACAGTGATACTTATTTTGGATCAATTTAACTACTTATAGGTAGAAGAGAGTTAGGAAAACAATATTAAGTAAAAGCACAATTTATGTAGGTATAATATAACAGTGGCTTGTGTAATTAATTATAGCAGTTTGTTAACGATCAATTAGTTTTAAAAGTTTGTTTTTCTAATATCGGGGATAATTATTTTATAAATATTTCCGTCACTATTCTGAAATTTTAATTTAATTTCGAAATATGCGTTTTAGCAACAGCCGAACTCAAGTCTTGAAAATATACCTASTACAAGTCGCGCACYTCATAGTGCCTCATCTGTAMTTAATACAATGTATTAAGTTAATCTGATGATTCAAAAGCCGAAASGTTCAAATAAAATAGATATTTCCAATMGTAAACTTGATGAMTCATACCCAGGGARAAATAATTTAAAAAACGTGYCTTTAGAGGATCTTAAGTTTAAAATATAAAATACAYTTAAAGAAAAWYTTGTTTTGCACATTTAAATCAAATAATTTACTCACCACACGATGACAAATCACTGATTTATCACTGAAACAATCACATTTTCCGTATTTTGGATCGGTTTAAAAAATTTCACCAACAGTAAAGTTGACCGAAAATCGCAAAACTGAGCTGTCCAAGAAGCGTCGGGACGCCTGATAGTGAGCGCAATCGTGGCGTCGCCAATGGAAACAATGGAAAATCGACCACTCAACAATTGGCGATCGTCCGTTACACGAACGAACGGTTCGCTAATATCAAATGATACGAGCACAAATGTATTTTGTAAAGGACTTCACTTTAAACCGTCGGGCAAATGCGCGACTACACTTGAGTCATTTGAGGTGAAGCAAGGGTGAAAAAATTAAGTTTTCTCTATTTGACAATTTTCGTAAGTTGTACTGGTAGGCTACTTCGAGTTCAGAGCATAATTCTTCAATGAAAGTCACAGCTAGAAACGAATAAACTTTATAAAATAAATTATGAAAAATGTTATTTACTTTTTTTATTTTGTTCAACTTACCAAAATAGTCAACTTGGTATCTTATAGCTGTAAAAATAAACTGTAGTAATTGGATTTAGGTATTAATAAAAAATAATGAATACTCATACTAAATACTAAAAGTGCGCACTAGAAGGGCTTTACCGTTAAACATGCAGTAAAAACGACAGATGTGTTTCCCTTTTATTCATGTCGGTCGATCACCCTTTTTCAACTACTAGTCATTAGCATAAGTTTACGTCGTTTTTCAGGTGCAATTAGGGACAACATTTTCCAAGGGCGGACACTGTGACTGAAATAATTCCATATGCGAGAAATTAAAAATAAATTTACTCAAAGGCAATTTTAGGGCAACAAAATGACTTAGACTCAATAGTTACTCGACCGATTTATTTCACAAAATTACATGTTAAAAATTGCTTTATTAATTCTTTTTTTTTAATAACTTTTTTACATCGTAAATTACTCGAGCTTAAAAACTTCCATTTGAAAAAACTAAGTTTATGGTCTTTAGTTATTTATGGACCACCCTGAATAAATAAATTTGGTATGAAAAATTGGCGTTTTTTTTTCCAAAAAACAGCGAGCTGAATATTAAATACATTCAGAGATTACTTCTGGAACTCCCTTTACAAAGTTGTGATTAAGTGGGGAATAAATTCCAGAAAATCTAAAGCAAACGTTTTTCGGAAAATCAATGGCATTCGTAGATTTTAATTCCTTGATGGGCAAGTTTTGATGTGAAATAAAAGTATACAAGATGATTCAAAAAAAATTACACCTTCCAACTAGAAAATTTTGATAAAACGAGTAAATCCAAACATTTCTTATATTATATTTGGAGGCTTTAATGGATTTTTTGTCCCGGCCATGTTCGGTTTTTGGTCTTAAATTTAAGTGTAATTAGGGTGGCATATTAATTACAATTTTTTACCGTTGTTTTTATACTTGTCACATTCTCCATTCTTTTGTATTTTACAATTTTCCATGTGTCTGTGCCATTGTCTAGTGGTAAAGTTTGTCTTGCTGTTTTTGTAATTTGATGTAAATTGTGAGACAGTTCCTGTAAGTGTGGTAGAGTGTATTCAAGATAAGCTCTGCTTGTGCCCAGGATGAGAATTTAGACAAGAAATGGTGACTGATGGACCTCCCAGACTTACTATGGAATGCGACTTAACATTTAGCAAAAAAATATACTTCCAATAGTTAATTGTATTAGTAATTTCTACATAAAGCGTATRAAGATTTGCAAAACTGCTGGATTACAAGCATTTCAGAGAAAARCGGTTTAAAAGAATATTCTTCGATTGTTAAATAAATAATTCATAAACTGAACACCTTTTCACTAAATTATCAATATATTGTAAAATCCTTCAACATAGACGTTTAAAATCCGTAAACACACTTTTTTGGGCAAAATACGAGATAATAGCAACGTGTTGAWAAAAACTTTTCCACTTTTTGCCTCTTAATATGATATATTTGACATTTTTATAGAAATAAGCTATACTTTATTCACTTCAATATCTAAACCCGTTTTGGGCTATTATCCATTAAAAGTTATTTTCAAAAAATWACGTCTTCAGTTATWTAGAAAAAAAAAATTGCAGCCTCTGTATTATTTTGTTTATATTAATTATTTTGATAYTGTTTTTAAATAAATAATRAAATTAACAATACGTAGTTAGTGAAGCAGTTAAATGCAAATMAGTKGACCTGAATCTACCCACTTTCAAAAAGTCAATAAACGTTTCCAATTTTAGTCAATTCTGATACGATTTAAATGTTGTTTACATGGAATTTTATCGAGTAAAATTTCCATTCTACTATTTCCACCTAACAATAGATAACACCTTGAGGACAGTGTTTTGCCTACATAAATTTGCAACGATTATTTTGAAAGCTTCAGAATATTTCACTTTAATCGCTCTCCTTCAGGTCATGCATGTTTAGAAGAAGGTTAGTAATTTAACAGACGGTGTAAACGGTGTGGATAACAATTGAAAATTAATTCAAAAAGAATAAAGAAAGAAAGAAATTTGAATKTATTCACATGTTTAGCAAATAATAATTATCGAAAGTTGATTAATAATCAGCGAAGTTTGACGCCGATATACCAGTCGATATGAACGCTARTTTAAACTTAAAAAGTGTTAGAAATTTTAATATGCGATTGTAGCTTTTTGGAATTTTAAGGAAAAGGCTATACCTACTCTTAAATCATTCTTTATCTGTATTAATTCAAAAATCGATGAAACTAAAAAAGTGCAGATATTTGGAGAGGTTTTGGGAAAAAGTTTCTCGCCTTGCAGTATTCCAACGTCTTTTACCTGCAAACGATTTTTTTAAAGCAAATAAATGCATTTCCGTCTTTTCGTTCTTTGCTACTTTACATCCTTCTTTAACATCCTGTYACCCCAGTTTCTTTACCTCTTCATTTGAATTTTGATGCAGAGTTTATATGTAAATATTMATTTCTGCATGTAWGCAAGTGTTGTTTTTTGCCTTAAGTTGTTCATGAAGCTTCAAATAGATCGTGAAAATCGGACTAAGAGCAGAAAAGTGATCGCTGCAAGACCAAACAGTTGACTTATATCTCCACTCTAAATGGATGAAATTGCCGAAAAATTAAAAAATCGTCTCGAGCTATTTGATTTATCTTTAAACTTTTGGTGTTGAGATCGCAACATCTTTATTTTTGTCCAACTAGCAGTAAGTATGCCAAACTGTTCGAAATTTTTCATTTTTTATTTGACACCCTGTAGAAAATTTATCTGACGTGCTAAATTTTTACCAAAATACTGACGAACAAAAAGCAAATGGGACAAGATAATGCTTCAAAAAGAAATAAAATCGCTCGAAGCAATCAGAATCTATCCACTTCCAAAGTTAGTGCAAATTTGACGGTGTGAGGTTCATTTTGTTGAGCAGTTTACATAAAATAAATTTAAAAGAATTGCTGAAGTATTGGAGATGATTCCTTGTGTGTTATATAGGTATAATGTAAGAAACATTCGAAGGAAAAATTAAATCAGTAGCGTTTTAAAAAAAAATATGCGAACTTTCTTTCCATTTTATCTACGTATATTTTTAATTCTTCCAATTTCAACCAATGAAAATAGCTATACTTAAGTATTTAAATAACATTAACTGTATATTTTCTACGTTACTCAAATATATAAAACACAAGCTTAATCAAGCATTTCTTGCGCACGTCCCGCAAAAAAAGGCAGAAAAACGAACTCATTAGATGCCCAAACGCGTTCGCATGCCAACCATATCGTACCAATGAAATAAGTATAGGTAGGTGTAGGTATTCAAAAGCCAAAGATAACAGAAACAATTGAAGAACCCCATTACTTGCTTCCTATTGTAGAATAGTTCTATACACCTGCGGTTACGTGTGGTGAATCATTGCATTACAACACGCCTACGTTAGTGTGTTGCTAAATTTTAATAAATAGGAAATGGTTCAGTGGCGACTCGTCTTCATTATAAGGAAAAGCGTCGTCAGTTGGTTAATTAAAGCTCGATGAAGGCCTAGAATAAAAGCTAGTAGGTATGCGAGCCGTCGATATTTCGAGTGAAAACTTGGCACGCACTTAGGGTCCCGTCCAGGTCACAATTAGCCCTTAACCAGCCTTTAAATAGGACTAGGAAAACGTTTGAAAACATCACGTTTAATGTACGAAATATTTCTAAAGGACTTTTTGGTTTAACAACCAATGTAGTTTTAACAACCAAGATCGATGTAGGAATGCCCTGTTAGCTACTTTAATTTTTAAAAACCTTTCCTTAAAACCCTTTCCGAAAAATCAGGACGATCTCGATTGATATCTGTTGTAAATTCGTTTCTATGAGAAATTGCCAATCTCTATAGCGGCGATAAGCAAATAGTTAACATTTAAAACGCTCTCAAAATTTCAAACAAGGAATTGGAGCTCTATTATCAATTATGCGTTATCGGAATTTCTAAGAGCTTACCACTCGAAAACGGTTAAGAGCTTCTAAAGACTTGCCTTTTAGCGGGTAGGTTTTATCAAAAATGTTAACCTGTTAACCTGTTAACAGAAGAGTAAAATAAATAAAACTATTTAAATAACCATTTTAATGAACCGACTCTTCCGTTTTTTTCTTAATTAGGATAATTCACTATTTCGAACTTTGAATTTTATTACAAACATCTTATTTTTATATGCAAACGAAGATAGAATGAATCATCATATTGAAAAGTTTTCACTTTTTATTTTAAAAAACATTTTTTTGGCTTGGAACAACAAAAAAACAAGTTACATATTTGGTTACAGATTAATAATAGGGAAAAATATTTCAGTATTAGTTTATCTGACTTGCTTTATATAGATATGTATATCAGATGAGTCATAAACATGTTGCCCAATTTTTCTTTCTGTTACTTTTTACGCACGTTTTTTATTTGTTAATTCTCTTTTACTTAAGTAATTAATTGTTATTAGTAATAATTGATAATTTATTTACGTTTCTTTTGTGGATATTTATTCTCATCACCACTGCAACCTTATTAAGTTTGGTTTTAATTATGCAGAAATGGTTCTCATTATGGGACATGATTCGGACCTTGAAACAAATTGAAAATAAACTTATTTAAAAAAAATTGGAAAATGCACCCAGTGGTTGCGCCAAATCATCCACCATAATGTCAAGGAAATGCGCTATGAAATGCTAATGAAATAGAAATGATAATTTATATTGCGCATAATTATTAATCAAACGCAATTATAAAATCATGTTTTTTTGCGTGCATTTCACATAAAAAATGCGATAATAATAAATAATAAAAGTCCAAAACTTTGACAAGCACGCTTAAGAAACATGTTCAAGATGTTATAATTGTATAATAATATAGTTATGAATTTTAAATTCAAGTAAAGTTATATCAGTAAAAAATTGTAAAACTGCATAGCACATTTCAAAGCGTACATTCAAAGGGGCTGATTTAAAAAATACTTTAAAAGCGAAAATCATAGACAGACAGGTAATACCAAACCTTAAATGAAGTAAAAACAAAAAAAACACTTTAATTTTAAAGCACGTTCTCAATATGCCTAAAAGGCAAAAGTAGTCTTTTTAATATCAATTTTCCAAATTGACCGATGTGAATTATTGAATTTAAGGGGCTCATATGTGCTGTTGCCAAGGTTCTGCTGACAAATTTTCACGTCGCAACCACGCATCTTACTTAAGTCACCTGCTTGTTGATGTTTCGTGACAGTGACGGACTTGTATTATTTAAAAAACCGAATTTGCAAAATTGGAAAATAGCAACAAATGGGTTAGAACTGCTTGAAGTTTTCAAGTACGAAATGGAAAGCGGAATGGAATGTTGTGAAATCGAACTAACTTAGTGTTACATAAGGTATTTACCCCTTCTCGCAACACAAAAAATTGCATAACGTTGTTGAACTTTATTCGAAAAAGCATCAGTCGGTGGCAGTGAACGATTCCTGATAAACAATCAAGTCTGTGTAACGTTTTACGACGTTTTAAAATGTCCAAACTATTTAGATATTATGGTGAATTGTGTGCCACTCATCCTTGGGAAGTAATTGTAGCTGTGCTAACGCTGACAGCATGTTTTTTGACTGTAGAAAAACAGGTAATCCCAGTTACACAAAAACAGCCCCCATGTGTTGGTGGCTGCTTGGAAGAACAATTTCATGCTGCTGATATGGTCCTCATGACCGTTATTAGATGCCTGGCTATTATGTATAGTTATCATCAATTTCGAAACTTGCAAAATTTAGGATCAAAGTACATCTTAGGGATTGCAGGCTTGTTTGTTGTGTTTTCCAGCTTCGTATTTACCTCAACTTTGCTCAGTTTTCTTCACATCGATCTTGTGGATCTCAAAGATGCTATGTTTTTCTTCTTACTGCTCATTGACTTATCCAAAGCTGCTACTTTAGCACAATTTGCTTTAACCGCTTCTAGTACGGAGGATATAAGTAAGCAGATAGCTAGAGGAGTGTCTGTCTTGGGCCCCACTTTAACTCTGGATACACTTGTGGAAACTCTGGTGATCGGTGTAGGAACACTGTCAGGAGTAAAGAGACTAGAAATGCTCTCATATTTTGCAAGCCTATCAGTTATTGTAAATTATGTAATATTCATGACATTCTATCCAGCCTGTTTAAGTCTCTTATTGGAGCTTGGCCGGATTTCCAATTTTTATGGAGAAAAACAGCAGTTTATAAGGAAAAAGTTACTCGAGGAAAATGACAAATCGAATCCTGCAGTGCAAAGAGTGAAATTGATAATGTCGTTTGGCTTATTAGTGGTTCATCTGCATAGTCGCTGGGGAGTTAATGATGAGTTTCAAGAGTCAATTAACAACCTGAAAGAGTCTGTAGATTGTTCAGATGATACGTCCTTCTATGGTTTTATGATGAAACAGTTCGTACTGGGTGCGGATCATATAGTAATTCTTATTCTTCTACTAACGTTAATGATCAAGTTCATCTTCTTTGAGCCTAAAGAGCAATTAAAAGAACAGCTGGAACAAGATGTTTTAATTGAACTCAAGAAGGACATCCAGAGTAAACGATCTCACATTCGAACAACATCAATAAATGCCGAATCTCAGACCGAAGGTCTTCGTTTAGAATTCCTAGACTTTGAAGATGGCACTAGTGATAAAGACACTGATGTGTCGCGAAGCCTCCAAAGCTGCCTGGAAATTTATCGCACTGATAGTGGAGCTTCTCAACTTTCCGATAAGGAAATCATGATGCTTGTGGACACTAAACATATCCCGGCGTATAACTTGGAAAAGGCTGTTCAAAACCCGGAAAGAGGAGTGAAAATTAGACGTAAAATGATTGAGAACCAGATTAAGCAATCAGTCTTCCATACTATGCCTTATAAAGATTACGACTATAGTAAAGTGATGGGTACTTGTTGTGAAAATGTTGTTGGGTATGTGCCGATTCCTTTAGGAGTCGCAGGACCGTTGCTGCTAGACGACCAATTTTATTATATTCCAATGGCCACAACTGAAGGATGTTTGGTTGCCAGTACAAATAGAGGTGAGTTTATCKTTTATAACTTCTTTAGAAGATTAGTTTTAAGGGCAATTTCTAACATGAATGCACCGAACAGGTGTCCAAACAAATGTCTTCGATTACCTAATRTTTACTATTTGATGTTTTCGCTCTTTCGACTATAATTTATTTGGCTTTCTCAGCTGTTAAYRTTTCTGCTCCAAGAACATTTYTTTCYATTGCRCTCTAGTRTTTGTTTCAAAATTTTTAAAAGCAGTTCATCAACTTCATAGCTTAMTGCAAAATACATCATGTGTCGCGCTCACAAAAGGCTACCAGCTATTTGCGCTACGACGGTTCTATTTCCAAAGAAACTGGTTCCGGGCTTTTCTAATACTGATCAATTTATTTTAAACAGATTTGGTTCGTTACAACTTACAACTTGTCTTTTTTTTAAATCAAACTGAAACTTCTCTAAACTGTCAAGAGTCACCAAAACGGAAACTTTTTCTACCTACTCTCTTAACAATAGTTTCCATAGTTTCCGACATCATGTAATGCATMATTTAACAACACCTTAGCAGRATCTACACATTTGCAAATAAATGTTATTAGCAAGTACCAGTTTACCATARAATATCCTKAAAGTTTGCATCATTAACACAATTAATAATTTGTAATGTACAGTTTTATTGAGCCCATTCAAACTATAGTGGACATATTTTCYTACAACAATTAATATATTATATTTAYAACACTTAGTACATCACATCTTAATAATAATAGACAATAATACTTCATTGYGGGGGTTTAAATTCGAACCCCCTCCGGAATCCCTATGTTTTCTTCCACGAGTAATACATTTCGAGTGGCTTGTTCTCCTTCCAATATTTATCATTCACTTGGCC
>NW_026018814.1:10500050-10518960 GCF_020466585.1 Dendroctonus ponderosae
ATACAATAAATGTATGTATTCATTGTATCATGCGTTTATATTAGGGCTCGAAATTATGTTATGACTAGACATAATTATTCGCTTTTTGAATATTCGAATACTCGAATTATTCGAGTTTCATTCCGAGCCCTAGTTTATACGATGTGTTTCGGATAACGGATAATAGTAAATATGAAATTTACTATTTTCCCAGTTTACTGTTTACATTCCGCAAATTTAAAGTAACGTTTGCATTTAAAAATAATTAACATGCCATGTTCTCGTCAAAAAAGTGAATGGGTGTTTTAGAGAACATAATAACACTTCTGCACTTATATAAAACAATACTAATTAACGAATGTCTGATTTAAAAAAAATTAGTTTCCCGATTCGTTCAGAGGGCGACAAAATTCGACATTCTGTGATCTGTGGTGAGCTGTCTATCGATCAGACGCATGGCGTAATTGTTCGGTAATCTGTGGATGTAATGACGTGGAGTTTAAGATGTGGAGGTTTTAAGTTTTATTCTTCATAGTTTTTTAAATAATTCGTTCTGTTGATTGATGAAATTCACCAGTCTTGTTTAAAGGTAAATACACTTCATTCCCATATTTTCACCGCTAATTTGAACTTCTACCATGCAGTATTTCTGTTTTAAAGTGCAATACATATTTGTGTTATTGACTAATTATCACTTGCTTACAATGTGTTTCGGGGCTTACTTTTAAAGCCCTGATAGTGTTTCATATGTTATGAACATTTGTCCAATACCAACCCTTAAAATCCACATTTATTTACGAAAATTTCGTTGTTCTTCCACTTTGTACAGATGGCTACGTATGAAGAATATATCCATCAAAACGAAGAACGTGATGGCATTCGTTTAACGTGGAATGTTTGGCCCTCCAGTAGAATTGAGGCCACCCGTCTTGTGGTACCTCTAGCTTGCCTCTATCAGCCCATCAAAGAACGTCCAGACTTACCCCCAATTCAATACGATCCAGTGCTGTGCACTAGAAGTAATTGCAGAGCCATTCTAAATCCATTGTGCCAGGTGGATTACAGAGCGAAATTATGGGTCTGTAACTTCTGCTTTCAGAGAAACCCCGTAAGTAGCATCCTTGGAACGAATTAAATACGCCCTGTAAGGACAACCGTATACAAAGTGGTTCGAGCCAAGATGCGGTGGAAGATTATAGTAACTGGTGTGTAGTTGTATATTGGCATCCATAGTGCCCATCCGTTAAAACAATTTTCGCCACACAGGGTTTTCAAAAATCCTTGGCATATGAAGCTTATGTTTTTTTAACGGAACCATCAATGTGTCGCAATTGGTTCTCTTTCAAATAAGGATAATTTTGTTGTAATATTTATTGGGTCTGCTGCGGCGCTACGGAGGATGGAGTGTGGCTCCACAAATTCTCCAACCACCGTCAAGGACATAGAAGCCGCTATGAACCGGGACAAGGCGTTCCATTTAAAAAAAGTTTGCTTTGGCACAAATTTTTGGGAACACCCTGTGTAACAAAACTAATTTTATTAGATGGTCAATATTGCATAAAAAATAATTTCAAAATTACACACCATTTAGTTATTTTCTTCCACCCTGTCTTGGTTACACCACCTTGTATATTTTAATCTCATTAAAGCTTATATTTGGATGAAATTCTATGTTTAGTTTCCACCTCAATATGCTGCAATCTCTGAGCAACATCAGCCTGCTGAGCTGATGCCAATGTTCTCCACCATAGAGTACACGATTTCAAGGGCTGCAACTATGCCCCCAATTTACCTCTATGTGGTGGATACTTGCATGGATGAGGAAGAGTTGAATGCATTGAAAGACTCTTTGCAAATGTCCCTCAGTTTGTTGCCTCCTAATGCTTTGATCGGTTTAATTACTTTCGGAAAAATGGTGCAAGTCCATGAATTAGGTTTGCATAACAATCAATTAGAGTTAAAGTTCGTAAAAACTACGAGCTGTATTCATTCTAGGAACTGAAGGAATGAGCAAATCGTACGTTTTCCGCGGTACAAAAGATTTGAATGCAAAACAGATCCAAGACATGCTAGGCATTGGAAAAATTGCCCCGAATCCCCAAGGGATGCCAAACCCTAATCTAAGACCTGGTCAACCAGGGGCACCAGTTCAGGCACCAGTGCCTCCAGCCAGCAGGTTTATTCAGCCAGTATGTAACCAAATGTTGCAAAAGCATTATTTTTAAATTTGCCGACTCCATAGGTTGCAAATTGCGAGATGAATCTAACCGATCTTATAGGAGAACTGCAAAGAGATCCGTGGCCGGTTCCACAAGGAAAAAGGTTTTTAAGATCAACTGGAGTGGCTTTATCAATAGCCATAGGCCTTCTAGAATGCACATATGCCAATACAGGCGGTAGAGTTATGCTCTTTGTGGGCGGACCGTGTTCTCAAGGTCCCGGTCAAGTCTTGAATGATGACCTTAAGCAGCCCATCAGGTGAAAAATTGGATTTATGAATTTACTATGGGCTTAATGAAAAACGTCGAATTTAAAGGTCTCATCACGACATCCATAAAGATAATGCCAAGTACATGAAAAAAGCAATTAAACACTATGATAACTTAGCGACAAGAGTAGCTACTAATGGGCATTGTGTTGATATTTACTCATGTGCTTTAGACCAGACTGGACTAATGGAAATGAAACAATGTTGCAATTCCACAGGGTGAGTTGCGTTATAAATCATATGCAATCTTGACTTTGATTGCTTTCTATGTTTCTCCAGAGGTCATATGGTAATGGGAGACTCTTTCAATTCATCATTGTTTAAACAAACTTTCCAGAGAGTTTTTGCTAAAGATCAAAATGGGCAATTGAAAATGGCCTTTAATGGTACTTTGGAAGTAAAATGCTCTAAAGAACTGAAAGGTGACTTAATAAGATTTTGTACGAATCTTTGTTTTTAATGATGAGTGTTTAGTTCAAGGAGGCATAGGGTCTTGTGTTTCCTTAAATGTGAAGAGTCCTTTGGTAGCCGATACTGAAATCGGCATGGGAAATACAGTGCAATGGAAACTGTGTACTTTCAATCCTAGCACAACAGTCGCTTTATTCTTTGAGGTGGTCAATCAACATACTGCACCCATTCCGCAAGGTGGAAGAGGTTGCATCCAGTTTATCACACAATATCAGGTACGTGCACATGGTGATTACAAGTAATTCGGTTCTGTGATTAATGATTGATATTTTAAAAGGTGCAGCATCGACAGGAAAAGTTTCGCTATGTTTTCATGCATGCAGTAGCGTAAAAAAGACTCCTTGCGGCCTAAGTACAATGGCAATACAAAGAAATGTTTTGCACCATATTGCCCATTGAATTAGAGCTAAGATGGTTTAATTATGCGCTCTTGATTACTTTTTGATCAATTCGTTCTTTATTGTGAAATAAAAGCTATCAAACTGTAGTAGAAGAACGTGAAGAAATTCTTGACAAATATTTGAGACAAATTCCCAACAAAAAGATTTTGAAATAATCTTGAATGTTACCAATTTAATGTTTAAAGCATATTCAACAAACGATGAGCACTTATCAATTAAACATAATTTATCTTGTACCTTTTGAATAAACTACTGCAAGATTTGCATTCATTATTTCAAATTTCTTAAACTGTTCGTTTTCAATCTTTATCTTTTTGCAGTTAACATTAAATTATCTTATAGCGTGTCGGACTGATTTGTTCATTTTGAAATTCCTACTAACCCCTCCGAAAGGATTACTTTATGGGAAGGTTTATTGCAAACGGACTCATTAATCTTATGGAAAAAATCACGTAATTTCAATTGGCGTTTATAAACGGAAATTCACTATAACCGTTTAATCTCCATCTCCACTGTATTTCCGTTTGAACACTAGTGAATATCTTTCAGCATGCTAGTGGTCAGCGACGTATTCGAGTAACAACAATAGCAAGAAATTGGGCAGATGCAGCTGTTAATATTAATCACATCAGTGCCGGATTTGACCAAGAATGCGCAGCTGTTATTATGGGAAGAATGGCAGTTTTTAGGGCTGAAACCGACGAAAGTCCTGATGTGCTCAGATGGGTGGATAGAATGTTGATACGTTTGGTAAGTGGTTAGACGCTGCATTTGGTACCATTAAAAATTTGCTGTTTAGTGTCAGAAATATGGAGAATACAACAAAGACGATCCAGCGTCATTCAGATTAGCTGAGAACTTCAGTCTTTATCCACAATTTATGTATCATTTGCGACGGTCGCAGTTCTTGCAGGTGTTCAATAATTCACCAGATGAAACTTCATTTTACAGGTAAAAAGTTCCATAAAGTACAACGTATCGATTTTAATTTGCATGGGTTTGTTTGTTATTCTTTTTAGGCACATGCTGATGAGGGAGGATTTGACCCAATCTCTCATTATGATTCAGCCTCTTTTGTATAGCTACAGCTTCAATGGGCCTCCAGAACCAGTTCTTTTGGACACCAGCTCAATTCAGCCCGACAAAATTTTGCTCATGGATACCTTCTTCCAAATTTTGATTTTCCATGGAGAGGTGCTGAGTTTGAAAAAGCTTTATTTTTGATAGATTACTTATTTTTCTTAAATTTTGCAGACTATAGCACAGTGGCGCAACTTGAAATACCAAGATATGGCCGAATACGAGTACTTCCGTCATTTGCTTCAAGCTCCGATAGACGATGCTCAGGATATTTTGCACACTCGATTCCCCATGCCACGGTACATTGATACCGAACAAGGTGGATCGCAAGCACGTTTCCTACTATCTAAAGTCAATCCCAGCCAAACCCACAACAACATGTATGCGTATGGAGGCGTAAGTTTTTTCCGTAATAATAATAATGGTCATTGTCTTGTTTTCATTCATTCAAAGTTTCTCATTGAGTGTTCAAATGTGTGCGTTTTTTATTCTAAATGTTTATTTTTGTTTCATGTGTTTTTGTGTTCCTGCACTATAGGCGATCATGACCGGTCAAAATGGGGTAAATGTTCACATACTTTATGGTTTCGGTATTTCTTTGGGACTTAGCTTTGTATATATTTGATGAAACTAAACACTGGTTCGGTATACACAATGTATCTACAAACACACTTGTTACATAACTTAACTACCTAAGTTGAAATGTAGAATACGTTTTAGATAGTTTTGAGTGGGTACTTCACTAACTTTTTTAGATGGGGGAAGTAAGGTAGGTAATGCATTCCATGGGGTTTCCTTGCAGCAAAGTTCGCGCAAAGCGTAGATTCGCTTCAGTGACTCGAAGTCGAAAAAATATTATATTGTAACTTTTATAACATAACATTTATTGGCCAGTAGTATACAATGCAGTCAACAAWTTTTTTTTATAACTTAATAAAAAAACAAGGTTTCTAAAGGGCATAAGTGCTTAGATATKTAAAAAAATATTCCAATGTTGGGCTCCCTTAAGAGAATAATTTTATTAACAAGAATCCTATTCACAAGAATAACTGCTATTGTATGTATGTATATAAATGTAACTGATCTTTACAGGACTCTGGTGCACCTGTGTTAACTGATGATGTATCTCTGCAAGTTTTCATGGACCACCTTAAAAAACTGGCCGTATCGTCTACAGCGTAAGATTTGTATGAAGTTATCATCTAGTAAACGTTTCTTTTAAGACATAGTAGAGTTGCGGAGAAAAAGGTGTGTAAATTTTAGAAGTTCAACTTATCCCCATGTTAAAATGTAAGACCAAATTCGCTAGATGAAATTGCAATGTAAAACATTCGTGTTTTATTGTAAATGAATTATTATTGAACTACTGTTACTTTTAGAAGTCGTTTGTAATAATTCAGCTCTATGTAATTGTAAACTAGTCTATGTTCGCCGATTTTTTATTTTGTTGCTATATTATTTTCACAAATATAAGATTTATATGTATAAACCAAAAAGATTTTTAATGGCGTATACTAAGTATTATAATTATCTACAATTTATCTACCTATTGAATATGAGTAACTTGAAAGAGTGTTAGTCACTGCTTAATTAATTCTAGGAGAAGCTGCCGCGCCCTTGGCAATTGCACAAAAATTAATTGTATATAAAAATATAAAATTTGGTAACTTATTTTAATCATGGTGCTCACATCTTAATTGAGAAATCGAATGCTCATTTTCTGTTCCACATCAGTCCTATTAAGCGCTTTGCAAAATTCTTCAAAAGATATCATTTGATCACCATCTTCATCCGCTTCCAATATCGTGCGCTCTGCAATACTTGTCAGCTGTTCTTCACTTATATTGGTACCGACCATCATGTGAAGAATAGCCAATAGTTCATCTTTTGATATCAAATCATCATTATCCAAATCATAGAGTTTGAAGGCGACTGAAAATATCAAAGATAGATCGGGCATGTATTTAATACTAAGTTTGTACAGTAAAACTGGTAAGTAATATCTCCCACCACAGCAGAAAGTATTATCCTTCTCGTGAAAGATACCCAAACAAACGCTGCTAGAATTGCTAAGCCTGCTAAGCCTTGCTGCCCTGCTATTGCTGCATACAGGCTAAGTTTTTTATAAAGTGACATACTAATAGACGGTTATACTTTGTTTGGAAAAGAAAAACTACTGGGTATTCTGAAATATTTATACATTAATCGAATACAAAGTTAAAAGAATGACGCTGATTTTGAATCCTCCGATATACAAGGTGTTTGGTAAGTAGATACATTTTTAAATTAGTATTACGCAAATGGTTTAGAAGTTTTTAATGAATTTGTTTCCGGTTTTTACAGCTGTAAGATAATAAATTTGCAGTGGCAACTCTTTTTTCATGTATCTATTAACGTTTATTTGTTAATAAAAAGCTGTATCAGATAAAAGCTTAATTGCAGCGTGTGGAACGACAAACAGTACAATTAATCGAATAATTTTAATTCGGAAATTGGCTTTACTATTTTTCTCTCAGGGCAAAAATGTTATTTTAAAGTAATTGTTGAAACGTTCTTTTACAGGAAAGAAGTGAAAACTAGGACTTATCAAAAGTGTTTTGTTTTCAAAGATAATAATCCAAACTGCTATCTGCATTGAATGCAAAATTTTCAACAGAATGCACCCAAATCTTGTCCTGTCTTGATAATGCATTTATTCGAACGTATTTTAAGCAATTTAATTACTACACTATACTTACATTTCAATTTCTCATCTCTGGAATTCAATTTATTCTCTTTGTTCTTCTTCACAGGCCTGAAGTGGGCCAACACTTGCATGAACTGTCGAAAATTCACCCTGTCTGTAAATTCGTCCCCTTGGAAAAAGGCATTTACTATCCTTTCGCCTAGGGGATTGATGGCCAGCTCTGGAATCCTTAGAAAATCGTCTCTGGATAGCGTTCCACAATCATTTCTATCCAATGCAGTGAATCTTGAATAGAGTCTTTCTATTTGATTAGGAGTGACTAGAATTCAATCACCGCTGTAAGTTAGGTTTAACTGCGTATTTTACTTATAGAAATGAGGTGTAATCTTATACCGGGGCTTTTTTTAAAGAGTTTTCAGTCTGCATTGTTGATTACAGTTTGTTACATCCATACTCACATCCAGTTTCTTGTTGAATTTGCGCAATTTCTTCTTCACGCAACAATAAAGACGCTCTATTTCCCATTTTCACAAAAATGTACTTGATTCTCACCTGTAATTATAGCAAAATATTAATTAACAACCTTTATGAACCTTGTATTGCTGTATTATGAACTTCGAGTTTCGATCAGCTGTGCTGATGTCATGTGGCATGTGGGTCACTCAGCGTTGCCCGTGTTGCTAGTTCACTCCAAATGTAGTAGTTCCACTTAGAAACGTACCGAAAAAAAAGTAATAAAATGCTGCTCCTTCAATATTTTACACTAAAACAGTAATCGAGATGGTCATATTTTAAGAAAACAAACAAAACATTTTTTTATCAGAAATCGAGTTATTTCAAATTTTGTTATATGTGAATTCAAAATCGACCCACTTTTTCATGAGTTTTATTACTTTACTCTGCGAGTTTTTGAAGAAATTTTCAATTTAACATGGTTCAAAAGTGGGTCTAACGAAGCTACCGGCCATGTGAGCTGTTAGCTAATCTTGCTCAGAAAAATCAATTAATTCAATTCAGTTCAATTGGAACATGCAATCAAAATTAACATTTACTTCTGATTGAAACTAGCAGGATCCAACCGTCGTTTCCTCAAAATTTGTTAATAATAGAGCTTTTTGAAATTCAAATTGATTTGGCGATACACATGTATTGGAAATTCGAATTTACTCGAAAATTGTTCAGTTTCATTCACTGGAAACATCTTCAATACTGCCCCACAGTTACCTGCTAAAAAGATTCGATCTTTCAAAGATTTTGAATCCTCCGAAACCCCATTACAATTTTTTTCTAGATAATTATCTCCAGGTTTAATACGAGCGAGAGACTTTTAACATGCATACCAAGATTCATCCACTTACCTTCTGTTGTTAGTAGATTGAAAAATACTCTTTAAGAAATTGCTCCTCTAAGAGCCGTTATCTCCACTAGGCGACACTTTTCGTCTTTTGTGACTCTACATTTTCGTAGAGTTTTTTGCAATTGATCTACTCTGTATACATATTTCCTAAATTGCTTGATTAATGAGATCCCCTGGGTGTTAATTTTTTGAAATATTACGTCGAGTTTAGGTTTATTGCAAATGAACTCCATCTACGGGAAATGTAGAAATGTAAGAGCATAAAAAATCTTTACTTTCTTTCGAAGCTCCCAAACGGTGTATTAACTAAAATAGAAAATTAATCAAACTTATTTTAACAAGTTCATATTCCTGTTCGCATAAACTTTGTCTTTTAAAAACCGCACAAAATAATCTAACAGCATCCATGTTGATTAGCGAAAACGACAAAAAAATATTAATCTTCAACAGTCTGTATCTGGAAACCATGCAATTCAGGAAATATTTAAATACGCAATTTTTTCAGGAGATCAGAAAACATGACTCATTGAAGGATGTTTCCGCAAAACCTGGTCCGCCCTGTATATTGCCTCCAATAATTATTACAAACACCATCTTTTCACGGGGTTTCAATGGAAATAATTTAAGATTCTTTAAATACCATAGATTTCAAAAAAGCTAACATTTTCTCCCTTTGAATGATTGCGTTAAAAAAATATTTTTCAATTATTGGCAGATAAATTTAGCAAATTAGTCAATGTCATTAAAATGCTACAAGGAACAAATTAGGGGGCAATTTAAATTCAATACAATGCACCAAGCCAAACAAGTAAAATAACCGTGGGCAATGGGTTGTAAGGGCAAAGACAAAACATCTACAGACGCTTACCGCAGCTCGTGTCATTCAAAAGTAAGTACGAGGAACAACATTTAAAAAAACATTTCACTGATTACTTTTTCTTCAGGCGAGAAACCAAGAAAAGCAGTCACTCACTGAGTGTCAATGTGCTCAGGTCTTCGACAATTCCTTCCCATTCAAAGACTTACCACCACCTGCACCCCCAGATGGGCGGAGCGATCTATGGGACTTGCAGTTTTGTCGCTGGTGGGGTTGGAATTGGGTGAGAAAACGAGAGGCAATAGTAGGAGCTGAAGCTAAATCTGGCCCTCCTAAGCGACCGTGTTTATCAGCTAAATACAGGTGGACCAAACGAGATTTGATCGTTCAAAAATCAAAGAAATTTAATGAACAAATCTTTTTCTTATCAGGGAAACTATCAAAGAGGACGGCAGAACATCTGTATGCCCCACTTCCAAGAAAACTTGCTTCCTAAGCAAAGATCCGGAAACAAGATTTTGCAACCCATCACCACTCACCCCAAAGGAGCAGTTTAAGGCAATGTGCAAGTGTTTGTTGGGCAAAAAGAAAACACCCAGCGAAATTGGAAAGTTATATAATACGCCTTCTGCAAGCATGATGGCCTTCCAGAAGCAGGAAAGGTAAGCTGGCATTTGCCGCCCTTTCCAGCATCTCCTACTCTGGAAAAAATTGGTTTCTCATTCCTCACGATATATTGAAGGCTCAGCTATGGAGTTGGGGACCGATCGATTCAACAGCCTTGCAAAAATCCAGAAAAGTGCGATAGGAGGTCGAAAAAAGAAAAAACCAAGGAATTTCCCAGAGTAAGTTGGTATATCCAGAACAAGCGGGGATTTTTACCGGGTTTTACTTTGGACAAATTCGCATTTTAGTATCGGTTTTATTGCATGTATTAGATATAAAAAATAATAAACTATTTAATAAACCTCAAGGTAACATCTTTGAACAAGCCACTCGAAGAATCAACAACACCTTGTTCCGAGCAATCATCAACCGATAGCGTCGTGTGCGAATCGCTTTATAGTCATAAGAAAGAATCCAGCACCGAAGAAAGCGTTGAGTATTTAACCGTGAGACTTCAGCATATCACCAGCAATACGTGCCCATGCCAAAAGCAAAATAATTTTAATGTACAGGTAAGCCATTACAACCCGTTGCTTCATCAGTCTATTTTCAGGCAAATGATTTTCCGTAGGAGCAACCAGTGAAAGATGAGCCGCAAATAACTCCAGCTACATGCACGGACACCAAAGAAACCCAAACTCACTTAGTGCAACAGTCTGAGCAACAAACATCCGCGTCTATTGAACCAAGTACATGCCCTGAAAAGCTCATTAAACTGAAAGGAAAAAAGCACAAAACTATATGCATAATGGTATGTTGCTGTGGAACTTGCAAGCAAAACGGAGGCGAACATATTCAAAAATCTGCGGATGACACTATGAGCAAACCTGCGGAGTGTGTTTGCCCTCAATGTCCGAAACTTTGCTGGAAGGATCGGTCAGATGCTATCCAAAAACCCCCAGTAGAAAAAAATATATTGGAAGAATTTGCAACTTTTCCAATTTCAGTGCCATTAAACACGAAAAAGCTATCGAAGTTTGGAACCCCATCGAAAAATTATGCTTGGATGCAAACTACTAATTCCAATATCACCACTACATCCCTCGATAACATAGGAAAATACACCAGCTCTTATAAGAACGTGTATGATTGGTTGGATCTGGACCTGGATCAGCACAGTTATTCTCAGCCATTAAATGTGCCTAATTTCATGGATATTGCTGAAGATTTAGCGTATGTAAAGAAAACAGACCCATCCCGCAAGTCTGCTGCAGAAGATCGAATACTCCTGGATGCAGTATGTGATGCAATTCTTCAAGAGCACGAAGACACAGCCAATCACTTACTGGACGAATTGCAATTTAATGCAAACAGCCAGCTGAGTACGGATTATAACAGTGCCAATCATTCAAAAGCGGATGCATATACGGAGCTTAGCCAAGCTTTGATAAATACAGAAGACATTGGAATACAATTGTCCAAAGCATCGGGAGTACATAATATAATTGATCGACCTTTACCGAACATCGACACTGAAGATGTAGGCGTGCAGTGGTTTAGAAAGCCCGATTTACAGAGCATTTTAGAGCAGCCTGATACTAAAGCACTTGATCGTATGATGAGCAGCATTATGGACAATATATTTTCTGACTCCACTCACAGTCTCAAAAAGCCATGCATGTATAAAACTACTGAAGACCTGGAAAATCGCGAAAAACCAACGAGTTACCCAGATAAGCCGAAAAACCATTTTCAATTCATTGGAAAAGAATGCAGTTTTACCAAAACAGGTCTAATGCCCTTCCGAAGACCTTCAGTAGTACGAAAAAGCATGAAACGAACAGCTGCTCCAGAAAACACCAGCAAGTGCAAGAAGAAGTTCAAACAGGAGAATGAAAAGTGTTCGAATAGTGTCCCAACTGAAGAACCTGGCAATAAAATTGGCCATATTTTTTCAAAAATAGATGACATCGTTTGTAAGAGTAAAGCGAAAACTGCTGAAATTCAAAAAGTCCTGCACAGCGCTAGCTGTAACGGCTTAACCGAAAATATTGAGCCAAACAGTGTGGAGCCACTGATGAACAACTGCAAGCGGAATTATCGGATGTCTTCTGATAACTTTAAAGGAACACTTTATGAGCCGAATGAACTAGCATTTGATTTTAACTCGATCAAACAAAACTACTTGCTTACTACTAATTATCGTGTGAAGAACTGTCAGGGGCAAGCTTTGAGAGTTACAGAGGAGCCGCAGGAATATAGTGGGTCGACTGAGGAACTTCAACAAGGTGCCACTAACAGCTTGAGTTCAAAAACATCAAAATTATCGGTAGCCAGTTTTGTAGTGTGCGATGAAAAATCTAAAGTTGATTTAACCAGTAATGGTACCAGGAAAGTGGGAAAAAAAGCAATCAAGAAGAAGATAGGGAGTAAAGCATCGCTGATACCTGTAAGAAAGTGAACGTTCAGCGATCGTTGATGGTTTCGAAATTTATCGTAGAATGGCAACAAATAAATATGCGTTGGAAAAATAAGCAGTTTTAATATTGTGCAATCTGTATGAAAACATTACGTAGCTTAAAGAGCTTTAGTAAAAATAGATATTATTATATGTGGTTATAGGGAAGTAACGACATTCGTAAACACCACTGGCGGTTCTTCAGTTCAGTTCTTCAGCGGAACAGTGCACATGTTCGGTGAACTTCTTGAACTTGAAATAAAAATATCGGCGGAGAATAACTCCAAATCGAGTCTTTCACTGCACCTTTGTATAGAAAATTTAATTGATGGAATGTTTTGCCAGTACTTTTCGTTTACCCGCAAAAGTCCTGATATTTTCGATGTTTTCAGCTGGTCATTGGTCACACAGTACGCACACGGCCCTTATTTTATCGGGTTTTATGTTTGTTTAGTCAGCAGGTAAAAAAATGAAGCAAATTTCGAACGTTGATAGCAATAGTACGCAATATTCATATTAAAACTAATTGTTAAATTTCCTATTAAATGGCTTTAATTTGTAAGATTTTTGGGCGTCGCGCTCAAACGTTAACTTTTATAATGTAAAATATGTTCAATAGACACATAATACATATCACCTGTTCTCAACACTGTAAAAATAGCGTTAGGAATTTAAATTAATTTAAAAATTTATCCATTCGCTTTCTAGCTCAACACCGATAAAATTTGATACATAAAATATATCTTGTATAGAAGAAAAAACAACTCATTTATTAAATACGTATAATAGGTACCTACTATGTTTACCGTACTATCACAAAAACTAACGTAATGGGAAACAACCGAACGTTTAAATTTTATTGAGCCTCTTGGAGATGAACATGATAAAAACTTATAAAGTAACAAGTAAAAACAGGTAAATTCAAGTCATTAATTAATATGCACTTGCAACCTATCTATAGAGAATTAAAGCAATATAAATGAAAAATTCAACATTTTGCATCACATTCAGCAAAAGCTGCGATGTAATATTTTTCAACTGTACAAGTGACAATAAAATCAGTCAAAAAGAATCGCTGAGATGAGCAGAATCTATATAAATTAAGCGCTATGTACAAACTGCAGCAGATGTAAAGCACTCAGTTTCAATAAGCTGAGCAATAAAGTAATTTGTACTCTGATTTTCCATCCACTACAATGTAGTAATTAGTAACCCATTTAAAATATTGCCTGAATATGAATTAAATTTACTGTATTTTTGTATATTTCAATCAACTCTTGATTGAAATAATTTTTACTTTCCTGTTTACGATTGTAGTGTTACCCAGTAAAAAAATACTAACACGATATATGGTAATTTTTGGTGGTGTGAGCAAAATCTTCAAGTGAGTACTGAGATCTATATTCTAAATTCCTCTTATCTAAAGTAATCCTAAGTGGTCCTGGAGGGCGAATTTAATTAGCTATAAACCCGTTTGTTTTAAAAGAATCATATGCTCAGACATGCAAGCTATTGGTAGCCAATTTAATGTTGAAATTAGAGAAAAACAGTCAACTAGGAGTATAGGAGACTTAAGGCCAAATAAGCTCCTAATTTAATCGTCACTCTCTTTGTATCTCTCCCTCTCATAAAACTCCTATCCGAACATGTAATATGCAAATATAAATCCTCTACATAATCATGTATAACAATTAAGATGGAAAAGTCTTCGTTTACATCACATAGGCTGGAAAAATTCAATCAAACACCATTAATAACACAGCCACACAAATCAATTTTTTTTGATCTGGTGTTGAGACATGTCCTATAGTATTTTTTACAAAACTATGAAAGCTAGAAAGTTGAAAATACCGTTAGATAGTGCTGGATGAGCCTGAGATTTAATAAACAATAACTTTTCTCGATAGGAAGCTTGTTTTCGAGACCAAAAATAGAATGTACAGTTTCGTAAAAATCGCAAGGGTTTCTTTCACCCACCAAAATTTTTAACGAAAAAATGTTTAATTTTTTTTGAACTATTTATTGACAGGTTAGCTATGGAAAAGTTATATAAAAAACCGGCTTTGGACGGTTCGAACAAAATTCCTAGGTGAACTACAGGAAGAAGACGAAAAAGTTTGTACAGGCAGTATATTGGCAGCGAATTTGGATTCAGCAGGCCAAAATACTACAGAATATAGGTGTCTCAAAAAATTGGTTTGTGTCGCTGTGTAATCAAGAAAATCTAGAAAGTACTATTACAATGCCCTAATAAAATACCTTATTGTTTATTTGGCCAATACAAAAACAATTACCTATATTCATCGCTAGAGTCGCAATTTGTGCCTTCTATGTTTGGCACGACATGCTTCTATCTGTTAATTTGCTAGATGTAGCCTCTTTTTCAGAATAGGAACGGTTAAATCTGAAAGTGGAACAAAAATTTGTATAAAGAATACATAATGAGTTTTCTTTCTCAGTATTTTGAGACCAATTCATGGTACAGATTTGAAAATGTATACCTACACCTAGATTACTCAAAATTATCGATGAAATTAAATGATAAGTTTCTAACGGTTTGGGTTAAACTGGAAGTAGACAACAACTTGAAAATTTTCAACGGAACAACGTTTAAACGGAACAACAATATGGTTTGTTCGCTCTGTTGGTCGAATTTTAGAACCTTTAATAACAATGTAGAAACTTTGGACAGTTCTTGATGTTATCAATATTTTTCTTTTAATTTCATGTTATCAACCATTTAGAAATTTTTTAGTAAATCAGCACTTATTTAAGTTAGAAGACAGCAATTGAACCACCATGATATCCAGCTAACTGATGCGAATTTTTACTTTCAATACTAAACCGTAGAATAGAATAGTGTTTAGTCGAATGCTTTGTATTTTATTGTACATGTTTTCTAACTATAAAGCTACATACATATTGATTAATGAACACTCTTAATTTCATTTATAAAATTTGAACATTGCTCCAGTTAGCTGATGATTTCAGTAAATTCTGAATCGAATTTCATACTTACAATACTTCAACTTTTTCATACTAATTTAAACGTAATTTGTATCATATCTGAAGAACTACTCAGGTATATTATAAAGGTTGTCCCACAATTTGTTCAAGCGTTCGTAAATACAAACATATGCAGCAGGTTCTATTTAAAATAACCAAGTTTTTTAACCAGAAGTGCTAGGAACTCAAACATATTTTCCTTAAATCGAGCATCTCGACTAACCTAGACGTACAAATCGTCAAATCTGTACCTTTTCTAGTTCCCCAAATATCGATAGAGCAAGTTTATTATGGAATTACTTATGAGGCTCAGCCATATTTAATTATGGTGCTTGAATGAATGAAATACGACTGTAATGTTCGCTTTAAGAGTTTTCTCTACCAGATTCTGTAAGATAAAACGCTATTTTCTTGTAAAAAATTATTATCGGATGAGAAAAATTGCCTTAACGCGTCCGTAATATTTTACTTTTTGTTTAAATTTAATTATAAGCTGCCTGAAAAACACTATGTCGTGTCTGCTTTAAATCCTAAAAGAAGCGAAAAATTTTAATACACGAATCAATATCCGCTCTCGATGGTTTTGTTACGAATATATGTACAGACTCGTTACACTGCGTAATAATTATTAGATGTATCAACGGATTATAATACAGCTAAATATTCGGTCGTTTTCTTACCTTAAATGGCTCTTGACTAATTGCCCACTAGCCAAAGCTGCCATAAGCGAAAGCTCGCCTGCTAATACAGCCCCGCAAACGATTCTTGCTAACTGTTTAGCATTATCTCCCGGATTAGCCATGTGTGGGCCTTTTACGCCCAATAGTTCCAGGCACGAAGATTGAGCAGGCAAAATAGTACCTTTGAAATTATAATTATTTATTTACACATAAAAAAAACTTCTGAACTTACCTCCACCCACAGTGCCAATTTCCAGACTTGGCATTGTACAGGAGATTAATAAATCCTCGCCTTTATCACCAGAAGGCTCCATTATAGTTATGCAATTGCTGCTGGCTACGTTTTGAGCTGCATCCTGTCCAGTTGCAATATATACAGCCGTAACGATATTTGCAGCGTGCGCGTTAAATCCACCTTTAAAGACAAACCATAACAAATAAGTAAGAATATCAGCCTGGTAAGAACTTAACTTACCAATGGAACCTGCCATCGCAGATCCTACCATGTTTTTTGATATATTCAGATCGATCAAAGCATGTGTAGTAGTTTTTAACACCGATTGAACAATATTGGCTGGGACTAAAGCTTCGCAAACTACCGATTTGCCTCTGCCTTCTATCCAGTTGATAGCTGCCGCTTTCTTATCAGTACACACATTACCACTTAAGCTAAGAATTTCCATTTCGTTGAAAATGGTTTGCAGGTACAAAAGGGCTTTTTCGGCTCCTAGATTGTAAGAATTTGTCCAATTAACTTAATGGAAAAACTAACAGATTTCACTCAACAGTTACCTTTTGAAATCATATTCATTCCCATGGCATCGCCAGTTTCTGCCATAAAGCGGATAAATAAATATCGCCCCGCTATGTGTGGTGAGATTTTCGATAATTTAGCAAATCGACTGGTTGAATCAAATTGCTCCTTCACTTTCGCGAAATTTTCAGACTTTTTAATCCAAATAACCACTTCGCTGGCTTTAGTGATACATGGAAAACGAACAACTGGGCCTCGAGTCATCCCATCTGCCACTATGGTTGATTTAACGCCCGTTTTTTCCAAAGCACGACACCCTGAAACAGCAATTGTGAAACTATAAGATCATCTGCCGGTTGTTTTACATACATCTGTAAAAAAGAAAGCAATAAGATTATTTACTGCGAGTTCATTTAAATAAGTTATTTATTTTGTTCTTTCATGCCTATTTTTAATTGCTGTTATTCAATCAAATTATAATAATATTAATAATACATGCGATGAAAAGACGATTAATTTATTTCAAAGGGGCATAGAAAAAGTAAAATGAATTGGACCATTAGTTGCCATTTGGACAACGAAAGCTTCTAAACATACTGAAATATAGTTCTTTCATCATATATGTACACTTATTTTCTGAATTGAATGGCATTGGAAATTAATTGCGCTTTTGCTTTGTTGAAACATTCAATATTAAAGAAACCCATCAGCGCATATGCAGTGTTTCTACTTAAATTTGGTTTATTAATCATGATAATGGCAATTAATAAGAGCAAATACTTTTTGCTAGTGGTTTATGAGATCACAGATGGAATTTTCAAATTATCACCTTTAAGAACGGAATTCTTGCTTTCTGCTGCGAATTTCATGCTTAATTTTAAACTTAATATAATTTATTAATATTTAGGCAGTCCCACATTTTTTGATGAACATGGCATACATTTTTTTAATTTAGTAAGTATACACTTTTATTTTTACAGACACATTTTTATAGCTTTCATATAAAAAGTGTTTTCTATATAAAAAACAATATGATGTTACATTAATCATTATTATAGTAGATAATATATTTTGGTCCTTCGAGGGGACTTTTTAATTAAAATGTGAATTACACATTTCACTTGTTATTAAATCTTAAATAACTTTTATACATTTTTGCTCGTTCTTACAAACTCATTTTTTTAAATTATTAACAGAAACACAATGAAAAATCGAAATTATAGTTTTGAAGGTTCATACCTCTGAGTACCGCTGTTGCTTTCGGAAAACTCTGGCAACGCCGGCTCCAGTTAAATAGTTCTTGTGCAGAAGAAGAAAATAACACATATCACCGAGTTGAAGTTTAAAGAATAACAGGCTGTTTGCTAATTTGCTTCATTTTGTAAAATTTGTTATTTAGAAATAAGCAAGCGAATATAAAGCAATGACAACATCTGAACAGATCGGTCTAAACAAGACATGGGAGCTTTCCCTGTACGAGCTTCATAGGACCCCCCAAGAAGTGATTACGGATAATACCGAAATTGCAGTGTCTCCAAGGAGCTTGCATAGTGAACTTATGTGCCCCATTTGCCTTGATATGCTTAAAAAGACAATGACTACTAAGGAATGCCTACACAGGTTTTGTTCCGARTGCATTATAACTGCATTGAGATCAGGAAACAAGGAATGTCCAACATGCAGAAAGAAACTGGTTTCGAAAAGATCTTTAAGAGCAGATCCTAACTTTGATTTGCTTATCGCAAAGATCTATCCAAGTAGAGATGAATACGAAGCACATCAAGAAAAAGTGATGGCCAAATTAAATGAGTTTCACTCAAGAGAAGCTTTTGTACAATCAATTAACGAAGGAATTAAGCTTCAATCGCAAAATAGGGCTCCACGCGGACGGAAGCCTAACGAAACCGTTACCAGTGAGCCACAAGTAGAGACTGGAACTGCAGCTGGAACTACTGAAAATGTGAACAACAATCAAACGCCTAGCGTCCCAGTGGCAAATGCAAACCCACCCAATACAACAGCTAGCACAGGCCAAAATGCCACACCAAACAGCCCAGCCCCATCTGGCCGAAGTACTCCTTGCGACCCTCCTAGTCCAGTTTCATCAAGTGTGAGTTCGCTCAAAAG
>NW_026018814.1:10519060-10602990 GCF_020466585.1 Dendroctonus ponderosae
GTATCATAAAGTAAAATATTTTTTTACTTACTCTATGCATTGTATCATGGTCTAAACGGATGGATGGGACATGGGCTTTATGCGGACACTCTGCTCGTGTCAGAGGTTGTCCGTTTAAAAAATAACAGACAATATACATAGCTGACTTGATCTGCGTAATAATGAAAAAATGCAAACAAATACGTAAATAAAGCTCTGATGAAACATAACATATATTAAATAAACATCGAAATATTCCAAAATAATACTTAAAGTAATTAACCGTAACGAATTGGAAATGAGTTTGAGCCCGGTAAGACCTCCATTGATGTTGTACGAATGTAAATATTATAATTATTTATAATAAATAATACACATATCTGGAAAACGCAAATGGTTAATAAATCGTACTTCGTTTTATTTAAGGTCCTTTTAGACGGTCAGTTCAGTCTGTATGTTATCTGTATGTCTGAACACAAAAAAATGACGGAAAAACTGAAACGGATACGGAGCTGTAGCTCGATGAGTTTGCCAACAGTTGAACTACTAAAACTGAACGTAAAACTGAACTGACCGTCTAAAATGAGCTTTAGATCCTACCTATAATATCTTACTTTCAGTTAATGCAAAAACGTGGTAAATAATAAATGTTTCTTAAAATATAGTCGTTAGTTCAAACTTTATAGATTACTCATTCTCGAAACAATAGAAAGCTGTTGAATTTGTTTCGTTGGGCGTTACTATGCTGATGGGCACGAAGAAAAAAAACAAAAAAAATTGGGAATAACGCTGGTGCAGTAATGTAATCGAAAAAAAAACGTATTACCTGTGGAAATCAATCCAAAAAACTAGTCAGTTGCTATTGTGGTTGAAATATAGTTTTTTTCTTAAATAAGTGTCCGTGATTTCACATGGGTCAACAATGCGAGCTTATCGAACAACATCGTGTTAAAACCCTCACTTATCGTGAGATCACATAATCTCATAATATCCATGTTTGGTGATACAAACTTGAATTTGATCTTCTTGCATCACATTTTTAATAACAAAATGATTTTCGCTATCATTTTTACATAAAAAAGGTATTCTTATTAATAGAAATAATTAATGATAAAGTGAAAGTAAAAACTTAGATTAATGATGAGAAAGTGGGAGAGACAAGTAGGTAGCAGCCTCCACATGTAAGTGAAAAATCAAGATCAAAATTAAGTTTGTCCTGTTACAAAACCATTTAAAACCAACATTCATCGCCCTGTGAAATGTCGGACACTTATTAAAAAACCCTTAATTTAATTCATTCAATTCGTCGTTGGTCGTTCTCTAATAAAAATTTTGCGACTCAGACTTGTCCCACTTTTATTCTTCGATTTATAAAATCTGTATTGAAAAACACATCATTGCGATGTAGATATCATCGCAATGATACGTTTTTATTTAGTCAAGTGGTTAAAAGTTGTTGCTCCAATATACATTGTTAAAACCCACACAGAACCGACATTCTACACCACGCAACAAAACTAAAATTTAAAAACAATATTGCAACAAATTAAAACAACAATTTCAAATTCTTCTTACAAATACTGAGTTGAGACGTAGTCTTCGGTGTTAAAGGACTTCTGGACTGTGGCGCTGTCAAAAGAACTCTATTCGGTGTCTTTTTTGAAGGGGATGTCTGTTCGCCATTAATCGTGCAGTGTACCTCGTTACTGGAAAGTTGCTCAGTCTATAACAGAATTGAACTCATTAGGAAACTTGCCAGAACGCAATACTTTAGAAACCAAGAATGATTTTGAACGAGCTGGGGATTTTTAACACACGTTGCAAAAAGCTGTACAAATCTGCAAAAAAGCGAAAATGATTTTCCAGGGAATTAAAATTATTACCAATAATTAAAACTGGAATTCATTTATAACATTGAGATCGATATAATTACAAACTGCTTGACTTAATACTCCGTATTATCCGTATTTGCAAAGAACTTTTATGGGTATTAACATATGCAGAATTAATACTTATGAAATGCTCACTCACAAATACCGTGCCTACTGTTTAGACATACATGCATTAGTTGTTAGCTCCCAAATCGTGTTCAAGCATTAAAGTAACTTAGCGAGGCAAAGTGTATCCACAAACGAGCTGCAGTAAAACCCAAAACTGAGGAATCTTAATGAGCCATAAATCTTCAAACAAACAACAAACACAGGGATTTAGGCTCGGCAAAACGTTTAAAACACACAGTTTAGCTAAAAGAACAAAAACGTGGTACTGACCCTTTTCAAAAGAGCTGTGCGTCAGTGGGGCTTTTTGCAAATAAATTATTGCTGTTAAATAGCTAAACTGTTACACATCCCTCCCACCAGAAAAAAAACTTGCAGACAATGCTACGAAAAGAAAGAAAATTAATTCTGAAACATTCTTCAACCACCTAAAAGTAGCAGTTTCCCAAAGAAAAAAATCTCATCTAGTGATTTATTACCTCAAATTTCGCATATGTTGTGTTTTCAGTATCGTGGTCGCGTTCTTCCTTACTGAGGTGTGCTAAAATTCGACCAGACATCCTACGCCTACTCCTCTCTATGGATGATTGAGATCTACGCTTTTGACTTGCCAGGGGACGTGTAGCCAGAGTTAATTTTTTTTTCGGCAAAGGTTTAACTAACGGTGCTAGAAGGTAAAATCCATTGTTATGTATTGATTGATTTTTTTTAAATAAAGAAAACAATAATACACTAAGACAAAAGTAATAATAAAACAAAACAGAAAATTTAGACGGAAGCAAGCTATAGCGGACAAATCATTTTTTTCAAGAACAGTGCTTGATATAAATTTTTCAAACTTTGGATTTGCTCTGAGTTATTTTTATTTGTGATGCTTTTAAGATGATAATGATGCAAGTAAGTTTATTGAAATATAGGACCAACCAAAAGTTCAGATGCAAGGCAGGTCAATATGCAAGTCTAAACAACTTACAATTAAAAAATCATCGCTGTTTCTCCATTCCATTGATTTGTGATTTTGACTATAAAATTGCAATCAAAGTTATAACAACTTATTTACCTATTTTGCGACTTTTTATTATGATTCTTACCACCCTGTGAGATAATTGAAAATTGGCAACAAATTTTAATGAAAATATTTATTTAAAAGTAAAATTTAAGATAGTGTAAGAATGTATTGGTAAGCAAGTTTTTGTAGTATCACCAATATAAAGCAAAATGGCTCTATTTCCATAGCAAGGGTAGCAAAAGTAGAGCACGTAAATTTTTAAATTACTGATTATTTTTTTATTGCTGTCTGTCGACTAAGAAAAACACGAAAACGGAAACACAAGTGCTTTGTATTGTATATTGACTATGTATGTACACCAATCACTAGATTACTCCAGTAATAGAACAGTAAAATTAAATATTGCACGTAATCTCCAAAGTTTAAGCAGGTAAATCGTCTACTCACTGGTTTTAGGATTGTTGTGCACTTCATTTTTCAGTTTTTTTGAAGGAGTTGGTGAGGCTAATAACTTCCTTTTAGCTGCAGGCGTGACGATTATTTTACTAGTAGAAGCGCCATACAAGCTCACAGGTAACTTGGTGGTACTGCTCGGAGTTAGTTCTCGTTGCATTTTACGGGCGCTCAGCTTCATTCTGCGATCCTGAAAAATAACTGTTTAGAAGTTGCTGCAAACCTAAACGTTGGTGAACAATTCTTACAACATCACGCTTTTGATGCAAATATTGAATTGCTGCGTCAGGTGGTTCCCCAAAGGTGGTAAATATAGCCCCACCATTATTTTTCGTGTACTCTTCACATAGAGCCAAAATTTCAGCTTCAATTTTTGGTATAATTTTTGATAACTTATTGCGCTTTTTCTCTTCCTGCAAAAGGTTTCCTCCTCTATTTTTGTACCGGTCAGCAGCTGCAGCATTTTCTTCCAGAACAATTACCTGAAGAGTTTACTTGATCATTGCAAACAAATATTTATTGTAATTCCATATAACTACCTCTTGCCACAATTCTTTGTGTTTTTCCAATAACTGTATCAACTGTTGGTTATCTTCATAATATTTCTCCCATTTACCAATTTCTATTTCATGCAAATCTAATAAATCTTCCGTGTAACAATTGCTATAAAAGCATGTAAAGGAGCTTTTTATCGAATCGGAACAATGGCACTTTTTCCACACTTCTTCTAATCGACTTCTTAGTTTTTCTACAAAATTCTGCAAAAAAAACAAAAAATCTCAATTGATAACTAAGATAATTAAAGTAAATCAAACAGTTAAAAGGTGAATGTCAATGAAGCACCAAATGTTAATCAACAAATACTTATGAAGAGTGAGAGCTTACAAAAAGATCTAGAAGTGCCGTCGGTAAGATCTATTTTAAGACACATTGTTCTTACAAGTTCGCGATGATCCAAAAAAGTGTTCTAAGTTAAGTATAAACCGTTATTTAACATTATGTGCATTTTTATAGCTATAAATACAGGTTTAAGCAACAAAAAACAGAGAAAACGACAATAGTAGGGTCTTCAACCATATAGATAAAATCTGACCAAAAACAGTGTTTTAACTTACCTGTATATTTTCCTTTTTCACAACTTCACATCTGTGCAGTTCTTCTCGCAATTTATCCAGAACATCCAAAGAACGTCCGATATGAAGAGTTCTGAAATCATCACGATACTTCAAATCAGTATCAATCATGTTCCACAGATCTTCGATTCGACTTCTCAAATGCGCAATATCGTCTTCGATGGATTGCTTTATTTTTTCCAATTCTGCGACAAAACATTCCAATTGTGCCATATTATTTTTCGTAAATTCCATGACATTATCGGACAGCACCTAAACAATAAAGTCGATGATTATTGCGAATTACTTCAACTGTTTGCTTAAAGCTCCACCTTTTTTTCAAATTCGCAGGTAGGTCTGTAATGGAGATGCTCAACGTGTTCTGTAATCAGAGCTTTCAGGTGATAGAATCGTTCATGTCTTTCAAACAATGTTGTTTCTAACTGTTGAATAGTGCATTCGTAATCATGCAACGCAGCAGCAGTTGGCATTCGAGAATATTCAAATTTAAGTCTCGGTTCTTCTCCCAGCGATTTACACAGACTCAGGTACTTCTTTTCCAACGTTTTAAGCTCTTGTTTCTTCATATTGAGTACAGATTCCCATCTGAAAATTGATTCGTCCCAAATAAATTAAAGTAATACAAATTAACGTTTACCAATATCACATACTCTGCGATGTAACTTTGAAGCTGCTTTTGTTCTTCGTAAAGGCAAAGACCATCCGCTCCAATATTAGGCATCGGTTGATTTAACGCGTCACATAGCCTTTGCAGTTTTTGGAGTAAAAGTTGAATAGTATCGGTAGTCTTGTCTTGAACTCCTAAGATATCATTCAGCATATCGCGTAATAGAAGATCTGAAATCAGTTACATGCGAAGTTAGTTGATGTAATAAATTAAATAAATGCGAGTACATACTCAGAGCCTGACCATAATTTTCCCCCCAGTCTTTAGTGTGTTGTCCATCGGCACCGCCTACTTCTTTAGCGATTGAGCACCAGTGAAGAAAGTTTAACCGTAAGCCCTCTTGGAACTTTTGCAACATGTTTTGCGCCCAAGGCATATCTTCAATGCTGGAGTTAATAAAGACAATAGTCAACTCTACCTAAACATAATCTTACTAATTCTCAATAATTGTAGGTTTAATAGAGCAAAAAAGTTAGGAAATCTATCGTGCAGTGAAGGAAAATTAGTCTGGGCAAAAACTATCAACAGAAATTCAACTATGGAAACTCAAAAAAATGCCCAACTATATGGAATTAATATGCAATCCTTAATATACAATATCCTCTTCAAGATACTTTTCTATACAATCGGTTAAATGCTCGACTAGTTGTTTAACAATTATCTTCGAAGATAATTGTAGATAGATAGTAGATAATAATAATAATAATGATAGAAGATAATGTGTAGGATATGATCATTTCCTACACAAACACATTTTCAACTAGTTTTGATAATACACACAGGGAAGAAAAGGAATGACTATCTCATTTATAAAATTCGACATAATTCTCTGTCGTTTTCCAAGGCATAGAACATGTTTTAAGGGAACCTATACATTTTTATAAATTATACTCCGGATTTTCTAAAACTGTCAATATTTACATGTGAAATTTTCAATGTAAAAGCAAATGTTTATCGAGTAAATTCTCTTCACCAAACAAAATTATGTGCATTTATCCTCTAAATGCCTAAATGTGGGGATTTTTGGTGAAGATGAATGTTTATATATGTCTTTGCAACCGATCGACTTCCCATCTCATAACTCGTGAAGACATTAAAACGTTGTAAGTTCGAATCTAAAAACTGCACTAAATTAAACTAAAGAAGGAAGAAAGAAAGGGAAATCAATAAATAGCAACGTAAACTTCTAAACCAATTGAGTAAGGACACTTTTTCTAGAGACAGACTGGAAAGTTCTGCGATTACAAAGTACCCATCTGAAGATGCAGTTGGGATAAAAACGAGTAGGTAAACAAAAAAAAGTTAAGGTGGGTGGTAAGTTTATCTAGATTAATTCCAAGTTAAAACCCAAAAACCTCACAAGTTTCAAGAAATGGCCTCGAAAGCCTATCTCTATTTATAAGATACAACACTTTCTCTACGATTTAAACGATTTATTCCAAACCGTGTAAATATAAAACTGTGGTACCATTAAAATAAGATGTATGCTAGATGAACTCCAAGTACCACGAGAACGACTGCTTTGTAGGAAAGTGCCCTTGATAATCACGTTCTAGAGTGATCAAATCTAGCTCTGATACCTATACTGAACTTCCGTTCATAAGAAAAAACACTAGTTTGGGTAGGGTCATATATGCTTGTACAAGCCATTGCTAAATCTTCAACAATGATCTTATCAGTGAAAATTCTTCGAATAAACTTTTTAGGTATAACAACTTACATGATTTCATCAAGATCTTTGGGAACTGAACTCCCACTTTGATTTGCACTCATTGTTTTAATTAGATTTTGCAAAGTTTATAAAATTTTACGTTTCGCCAATACTAACACGTCCAAACAATCACAGGACTATACCAACACTAACATCAGACAAGTACTTGTCCGCTAACATAGATAAAAGCAAGTACACAACATACAACAAGACTTTTTTCGGTTTAAACTGTGAATAGTGGATTTGAAATACCCGTCATGAATAAATATTTGAAGTTTGAACGCTGACGTGAAAGTCATGCACTCTTTCGGCTGATAGCGGAAAGAGGCACGTATGACATGGCATCAACGCTCGAGGCCGAGATAATGAAAGAGCAAAAATTTTGTTTAAAAAAGGTATAAATAAGTATTAATTAAAAATGGTTACGCCGTTTACTCATGATAGTAACAATTATACTCTATATAAAAGAAAGCAAATTTCTAGTTATATAACTAGAAATGTGAGATAAAATAAATGTATTGCTTAAATATATAAAAAAATACGTTACTGTTAGTCTTGTTTTGTTTTCTAACGGCACGCGTCTTAACATGCTTTCGGACATTTTCGCTCCACTTCGGCAGTGAGTTCATCTATTTCACTTAGCTCGAATGTTCGCTTTTTCATAGATTTTGTAGACATCACACTGGTTTTGTCCTAAAAGTTCAGATTGCAAAAAAATGTTTTCTTCCCTCCTCGGTGCTTACCCAGAATTGTAAATATTCAGGTGATAAACTTTCTAAATGAAGCAGACGGTCCTCCAAATGTTTTATCCTTTGGTACACATTTTTCGGTACTGCCTTGTCCATACTTAGTTGACTCTCCAAAGATTGTAGCCGTTCGTCTATACCATTGGATGGAATATATCGTTTCAGGTAATCAAAAGTTTTCTGGTCGCGATATTGGTAGCTGTTCAAAACCTTTTCCACTAAATAGGAAAACTATCTATTAAAACGCTAGGAAAAGGCCATTAGTTTCATTACCTTGTAGATGACTATTTGAGTCTTTTCTCTTCACCACTATCGCGTCAATTCTAGCACAACTAAACTCTGGTTCTCTGCCTCTAAAACCAAAGATTGAATCAATGAGAATTTTGGATAAATAGACAAAGTTCCGGGTCTACATGATACTCTACCTTTGAAAAAATTCGGTATTGTTGTGTGCATTAATATCAGCTCTTTTCCGCTCCATGAACTTCTCTATTCGAATATTCAATTCCTCATTTGCGGCTTTGATTTGTATTAAATGCGGGGGAAAATAATCATTTTGTACTTCTTGAGTTATCGAAAACTCATGCTTTTTTCTTTTAGGGGGGTATGACATGACGGCAGCTGCAATAAAACAATTGTATCAGTTAACAAGATATATAATTAAAAAAAAAAATATATATATATATAATAAGAAAATAGTGCAGGAAATGACAATACTTTTATCTAAACATTCAGGCTTTTCTGCTTATTCGAGTTCGTAAAACAAGTAGAGTATTATTTTCTGTACAAGCAAACAGCAAAATCAGTATAAGTTAAGGTTCAACGTAATTCCGGGACCACTGACATTCTTTGTTTTCTTTCCAAGCAGCGTCACTATCTGAGTATATTTCCTTCTTCCAAATTGGGACGGATTGCTTCAACCTGTTAATACAAAATTCTGTGGCTTTTAAGGCTTCTTCTCTATGCGGCGAAGACACTGCAATTATTACACTAGCCTCCTTTATAGGAACTTCGCCCAACCTACAATGAATCCAAATGTATAAAGGCTTTGCTTTTAAAAGCCGATTCAGTGATAAGCCCTTTACCTATGATGAATGACGATATTTACTACTTCAGGCCACTTTTTCCTCATGTCCAGACATATTGTTTCCATTGCTTTTATTCCCATTGAATCATAAGCCTCATACTCAAGATTTGTCACTGTTTTCCCGTTAAAATTATCTCGAGTTGTTCCCACAAAGATTGAATTTGCTCCACATGAAGGTGCACTAACCAAACCAGTCACTTCTTCCACCCCAAGTTTGTCTGTTTTAAAAGCCAGGAAATTAGCCATTACAGACTATCAATGCGACTGGATTTGGAACTGTTTAACCACCGCTTAGAGGTGGAATCACTGCAATTTCGTCGCCGTTTTGCAACTCTAAATTATCCTCAATGTGGCAGAGCTGCTCATTCAAAGACAACAAAACGTTGTTCCGAATCTCTTGCAACGAATACTGATCAACGATAATCTGCAGCAAATTATAACAACTAATTGATCGAGGTACATCCAGTATATCTACAGCCTTTCCAGCTAGATCTCTGGCTTGAGCGAATAATAACAGTTTAACTTTCACTCTCATTCCAGCTATAGATCACAGACACAATGATAACTCGGTTACATAAGCAAATGTTATTTCATGACTTGCAAAATTCTAGAATACTCTACTTACGTTGGATTATTCAGTTAACAATCGGATCGCACGCAATTCTAAATATTATTTTCTTAATTGTTCCTATATGTGATCTGCACATCTCCACGTGATATATTTTGTAAATAACAAATGACATTTTTATTTGATGGTTGAATAACAACAGCTGAACTTAACAGGTTAGATAACCGAAATGAGAAAGTTAGTCAATTGACAACGTCGATGGAGTCTTAGTACAAAAATTTGTCTTACTGCAAACTTTAACTTGTTATTAAATATTTAATAATTGCTGTTTGTTTAGATGAGTATGGCCGGATTTTTTCCACGTAAAAGTCAAGTTATTAAAGGCGCAAGAATTGATAATAGTAGGTTTGGACCAAGGCTTATGCAATGAAAAGTATTAAATATTTTTATAATAAATTTAACATCTATCAAGTGATATTTTTTAAGGTTCCAAATAAAAAAAATGCTTTAAGCTCTTTTTAAAAGCCTGGAATGAAAATAAAAAATCACATTTAATTAGCAACATGCATTGAAATAAGTAATTTCCAAAAATAAAAAAAATTTGCTTTTTGAAAAAAAAAACGTATACCTACCGTCTTAAAACTGCAACGGGAAAACTGAAATAAAATATAAATAATATTTTTATTATGGAACTACCCTACCAGGGGAGCCAGTTTACGATTTCCGGTGTCGTTGTTTGATCAATTTGAAAGATGCGACAGTTTTCCAATTAATCAGAAACGAATGGAGAGTTTAGCAAAGCCCCAAATAATTTGCCATCATTCCAAATCTTTAGATTATGCCATACACGATGTTAAATGGATACCTTGTTCCGCGAAATTTGTATCGGTAGGTGGCAAATCCAACGGAGCTGGAGTGGTGGAAATTTACTCATTATCGTCCGAAAGAGTGGAAAAAATCGACGAATTTTATAAGAAGGACCACTTCAAATGTTGCACCTTCGATGCCTCCAGCTTGAGAAACCGGCATTTGGCTACTGGAGATTTTTCTGGACGCTTGCAAGTTTGGTATATTCAAAAATTCAGAAAATTCAAATAAATACGTGCTTTTACACCATTGTCCAAACTCGTATTAATATTTGTTGATCGAGGCTCAGATTAAATAATCAATCAATTTGCTGCACAAATTATTTTTACGCTCCATTGCTATCTTTTGATTATCAAGTGGATTAAATGTTGATTCAATGTAGGAAATTAAAAAAAGACACATTATAAAATCCAAGTTATAATTGCTATCATGTTTTAACTTTGTCTAGCTATTAGATACCATGTATTATTTTTATCATTAGGGATATGGAAGATACAATAACACCCGTTTATAAATCGACCGTACACACCGCAGTTATAAATTCTATAGATGGAGTTGCAGGACAAAGTGCAAACTGCGGGGCGCCTGAAATTGTAACTGGTTCTAGAGATGGTAAGCTGATCAACGAAAGATTTCAATGAATTTTCTAACCCGAATGAATGTGCAAGAGTGGTGGATACTTTGCAACTTCAACCAATTTTTTTTCAATTAGGATGTGTAATGGTATGGGATGTTCGTCAGAAAGATCTACCGGTTGCAAAGTTTACTCCACTTGAATCACAAACAGGACGCGACTGTTGGTGTGTGGCTTTTGGAGATTCGTATAATAACGAAGAGAGAGTAATTGCGGCAGGGTTCGATAATGGCGATGTAAAACTTTTTGACTTGAAAACTATGAATGTGAGATGGTCCAAGTGTCTAAAAAATGGGGTACATTTCCGGAATAATGGCCCAAAATATGTTTTCTTTACTTTTCATTTTAGGTTGTAGATCTTCAGTTTGATCGCAAAGATATACCAATGAATAAACTAGTGGTTACAACACTGGAATCGAAATTTTTTTGCTTTGATGTACGCACTCAACACCCAAATAAAGGGTTTGCCAATTTGTCCGAAAAAGCCCACGCTTCAACCATCTGGCAGGTCAAACATCTGCCTCAAAACCGAGAAATTTTTATGACCACAGGTGGAAGTGGTTCATTATGTCTATGGAAGTAGTAAGTATGATAATAATTATTGATGCACTCATTAAGCATTTTAGTAAATTAAAATAAGTCTCAGTAAGCAATGAAAAAACAGGATTTCGTAAAATGTTGTTCCTAAAGTTATGCAAATATGGTGTTTCACGGGGGAAGAAGTATTATTTTCCACGTATTTTAGAATCGAAAATATTGCTGGTTTACCAAGACATTTTCTAATACAAATTTTTCAAAAGTTTCCATTTAAATGCTTCGCTTATCTACCCTAGTTGCTTCGCAGCAACGAAAAATTGGTGATGAAGAGGTTTGATGAGGAAGATTACTAAAATTGCGAGCGGAGATTTTTAATTCGCAAAATTTCTCGGAATCGGAATTACGGCCGTCCCATTATACTACTGTACAGGACCTGTGGATGTGCAAAAAAAGTACATGGGACAAGAGACATGCTAAGTACTATTTTAGGATAGTACCACCCTTAAATAATATTTTTTTGCCACAGATCTCTAATTAGGTTTATTGCCTCTTCTTTTCCAAGTAGAAGAAAGCAAAGAACAAAGTTTTTCCTATTTCTATTGATCTCTACAAAAGTTTAATATGCCACGGATTTTTTGGAACACCATGTGTAAACAAAATAATTTTAATGGATATTGCGGACAATATAAAAAATTCAAAATTTCACACCAGCTAGCTTCTACCCCGGTCTTGGTTGCAGCTCCCTGTATAATTATAGTCATATAAAATACGTGTTAAAATAGTGCCTTTCCCGTGCAACGCCTTCAAAATTTAACTGGCGTTATTCCCCACTTAGGGCATGTATGAATTATTTATAGGAATATTCTTTCAGCATTTACCCTTCAAAACGAGTTGAAAAGGATTCAGAAGGAATTCCCTATGGAATAATAGGTGAACTACAGCAACTTCAAAATAGTAACCTTTCTGACCAACCTATAACAGCTTACGATTGGTGCGTTGATAAATTGGGATTGGCTGTATGCTCTGCTTACGATCAGACTCTTAGGGTTTTAATCACTACTAAGTTAAATCTATTCTAGTTCAATCTAAGTGTGTATTTTTTGGCTTGAATTGGGTGTTTCCAATAAAGCATAAAAACACATTTGAATAATAAAAAAGGAGATTTAATTACACAACCAAATATTCCAATAATTTGAAAGGAAACCCTGCCAATTAGTGAAAATTGAAAACGGTTAATGACCTGGGAATGGAAGCTGATGACTAATGAGTGCTGATTTGATCAGACTTACTCATAGAGAAAGAAATTCTCAGTTCTGCAGTCCTCAGTTCTGCAAATAATATTTTTAAATACCTCCTAGATTTACTGTTATGTAGATATTCTTACTCCATTAATGTCTTTCCTCCTGCATCAGTTGTTGGACTTCTGGGCACTAATGGTCGTCTACCTCTACGTCCTGGTCCTTGATACCTACTAAGGTGGCGTCTCAGACCTCCGCTAGTAACATTATGCTCGAATATGTAGGTAAAAACGTAATTGCCGGAATCATCTTTGGTCTTTTTAAACACAGTCTTCTGCTATAAGTAAAACTTATTGGGATCTGTAAATCTAAAAATCAATTTCAAATTAATATGCTTTCGTAAGTGTTGGTCCTTAGACATCAGATCAGTAAATTCTTACCAAGGCGTCTCTAGATCTGATACAGATTATAAATTGCAAGAGCACAAGTGTAGTGGGCCTTAAACTTAACATTTCACAGGGAGGAAGTGGGGGTGTACTGGATATTATTACAAGGGGGTGTCTGATCAACATTATTTTTACATCAAAACATGCAATGTTTAAATCCACATTTCTGCGACGATTTTTAGTAAAATGCTTTAATAAACTGATACTAAGAATAAGGCTTCCCAAATATACTTACTGGACTGTAAATATATAAAACAATGCTGGAAGAGGTACTAGCAACAGCAACAGACCATGCATTAGAGGTTTATCCAGTTGAGTTAACGAAATAATACCATAAGCATGCAGACACCAGTGTCCCAAGACGATGACAATATTTCTAGGCTGCGTTATTGTAGAGCGAATGAGAGCAGGTATATTTTGCTCCATTCTAACAGCAAAATGTGCTGCACATGATATAACTGATATTACCAATAAGAGGTAGGGAAATGAGTAATCTAGAAAAAAAAGGTGTAATAAAAAGCGCTTCGACTGGCAACATTTTTCAAATGACTAACGTTTCAAATGTTTTTCTTTTGTTCTATATTGAAGGATAATATTACCTGTTTGTTGTTTAAGGTTACAGTTGAAAATTACAGTTATTCAGTTATACGTGTACAAGACTTTGCCTTCAATTTTTAAAACAAAATGTAGACGTATTCAAATGTAAAATTAGGTAACAATGAAATTAAAATTTATATTTGCGGTTTCTTAATATGAACGGGATTAAAGGCAGGTTTGAAACATTTAATTTAAATTAAAAATGTTAGCTTGGAAACTACTTACATACTAATCCCCCTATAACAGCATGAATTAAAATTAGAATTGGAATGAAGTACATGGCAGCATAAATAGCCATTTTGCCCTGTCTTGGTAAATATCTCCTACATAACCATGGCCTTACCAACAACATAGAAACCAAGGAAAGGACGTAAAATAGAAAAACAATGGTGTATCTGAAAAAAAAAGCAGATAAAAAACGTTTAATTGAAATATTCAAGATGGTTTGAGAAATTCAAATCGACAAAAAGTTTAAATTTAACATATAGGGTTGATTAGCTTATACCAGAAAACTTTCTTATTAACTAAAACACATTTTTTAAGTTAGTTTTATCGTAAATATAAACCTATGTCGGGAAACGTTGGTTATTTCGAAAAGCGAAAAAGATTTGGATTTTTGACCATAAAGTTTTTGTTTGTGTCAGTTTTTGTGATAAAGTAAACGTGAAATTCAAACTTTTTTTGAATTATACAGTATAAGTAGGACTGATTTCCGAAAAAATCATCCTGTAAGATTTCGATTCGCCCACATAATTTACAAATTCGTAGACCACCAGAAGTGATCTGAGGTAAAAATTTGAATAAATTCTCACAAAATTAAATTGGAAGACTTAAAAAAATCCAAAACGTCGAATCTCCGCATCTCACAAACGAAGCTTTTTTCGGCATATGATAAAATCAACTTAAAATACGGTGCTACATCGATCGCCATATTTATGCTTCTATACATTGTCTCACCCTGTAAGTGTTAAAAAATTGCAGAGGTGACCAAAGACGTATTAAGATATCCTTTTAGTTGCTTCCTTTGCTTTGATGCGAAATTATTACATGGTTTTTTGTTGTTTGAGGTTGATTTATTGTGTATCTATGGTGCTTCTAAATAATGTGCAATTTTTCAAAGGCATGTTAAGACGGCAATTTTAAAGGAAACAAGTAATCGATCTGAAAAATTACCAAGAAATATTCTTCTAATTTGTTTCAAAAACCGAACAGAAATTTATTCATTGGAATACATCAACAACCACTGGAATAATGTTTTATAGTGGACTTCGCTTGTGCAGCTTAAGTCTTTGAGTGATAAGAAAACGCGGCATTTAATGCTAGAAGAGCTTTTTTACGATAGGATATATGGTTTACTGAGAGGCTGAATGCCATTTACACTACATTTCGTTTCAACATTTTTCTTATTCTTATCAGACTATGATTTCTTATTCTTGTTATTTTTTCGTATTTTTAATAGTAGGTACTCCAGAAGGATAAAATTCTTCTTTGTTAATGATAACACTCATTTATCACTTATGATATTGATTAAGAGCATTCGCAGACTCATTTTGTCATATTTATTGAAATAAACCATTAAAATGGTCTGTTGAGATTTTCATAAACACTTACAAAGGATAAACTGCTTCTTGGGTGCAGTAAACCTTGTCTCCATAGTCTGGAGTGGGATTGTGAAGTAATGTATACCAATCCGACAAAGACTTGCTGTGGCAACTATAAATTGTAAACTCTCCAATTGGACTCAGAGACAGTACAGCTAATAGACATGAAATCAGGACTTCAAAGAAGGCTGATGCGTGTAGAACTAGGACATTCTTGCTAAAACTAAAATGGCACATAGGAGCATAGAAATTGAAGCTGAAAAAAACTGTTGCAAAATAGTCTACCTTCGTCTCATTGAAACCATGTCTATGAAAAACCAGTGCAAAATTAGCATGATAAATACCACAAAACCAAAATACAACCAGTCGTAGAGTCCAGGACTACTTAAACATGGTTCGCATATAAAAGTTGTGGCATTTCTTCGATACCCAAGGGGGCACGAGCCGCAGTCGCTCAGTTTCCCATTTTCTAAAAGAATTCTCCCGCAATATAACCCAGGACAAGACATTTTTACTAACAATTACAGGGTTTATGTTTGTTTTGGTTGTGGTAAAAGAACTTGAACATTGTGGTTATATTTACTGTCCAATGTGTCACTTATTGACAATCGTTAGCGTTTTTTTCCGAATGTACGAATGTCGTTCGGTAAAATACTGCTGCTGGATTGGTCCCGAACTATTTCGTGAAATTTGTGATTGGCGGAATGAATGCAATCTCCTGCGTGAATTTGAGGTTGTCTGGAACATTATTTTCACTTAATTAGGTTGTTTTTACCAATTCAACATGGCTAGCAGATAGTGGATGAGACGAAATTATAGTGGGGTATTTTTCACTAATTAGTTTTCCATTTATCTTGTAAATGTCGTCGATTAGTCATTATTTTGTCTAGCCACGTACCCCCACCATCTATTTTCAGCCCAAGGCACTTACGGCATCGGTGTCACTCGGCGTACAAAAATTAACAGTAAAAATCGGCTTTTGTGGGTGAATTTTTGGTTTTTAATCAAAATAGAGCGACGGAAAAGACGATTTAGCGCACGTATAATGTGTAATATGAAGAGGAAACTGGAAAAGTTAAACGGAAAAGTGCATTTTGCGGCGAATTAACCAGCTGATGGCGGGTGGTCTTGCCAAGCCAGCTAGTGATCCTGAGTGTGTTCGGGCTGCCAGGAAGGTGTGAAACATTATCATTTCAAGGAATATAGTTTTTGGTTGAGTGTCTGTTTTCTGACTGTTTTCGGCCGGGCAGTTCGAAAAAAACTTCAATAATCTTGTTGACTTGGGCGTGCAACGGAACACACCTCGCTTGTCATTGATATCTCAGGACCATTCATAAATTCATCTCGGACTAGAAATTACAAATGATCCGCTTGAAAAATCGCGTAATTTAATGACCTGTTTATTGGTGTGGAGATGCCGTTTACAACCCCTGTGTAATTGGTGTATTATCCGTTTCTCTGGCCACGCCAGCCCCAAATAGAATGTCTACTACCCCAGCGTTTGTCGACCGGATCGATCCCTTTGCCAAAAGGTCGTTGAAAAAGAAAAGCAAGAAATCCCAAGGCAGCTCCAGATATCGAAGCTCCCAAGATGTGGATTTGCAGCCTTTGCCCTTCTTAAAAGGTAAGGAACTGCACGGAGGTTCATTTCAGACTCCACCATTTCTCATCTGTCAAAAGTACTTTAATAGATTGCTTGCCCTAATTATTATCAATCATTTCGAACTCTACTCTTTATGGCTAATAAATATATAAATGAACAACAAAGTGGCTAAAAGCAATCTGTCAGGTTATTGATTTTCGAGCTGTCTCTAATAAATCCATCTTATACAAGCATTTGTGGTTCTAATGTTGATGTGAAGCATTTCTTCATTCTTATCACATCTTAATTTTACTTCTCTCTAGTGCCTCACCTAAACGTTAAAGTTACTGAACAACAGAAACAGTAGATATGACGAGTAAACTGACGTACCTATGTGTACAAATGAGGACCAAAATGTAGTTAACAAATACGGTATTAAAGATCAAAGGAAAAGCCAAAGTAATCTGAACTTGGACTTCTAATTAATACAAATTAAAAGTTTTATATGTGTTTATCAACATTGCTTCTTTGTATATTCATAACGTACGCATATTTTGATGCATTGTTTGATAAAATACTTATTTCACATAATTACGCATACAACACTCGATTTTTAATTTGCACATTTATTTGCGCATATTAGGTATCTTGTTTAGTAAATATGTCGGTCTACTTAGTTTCCTTTATTGTATGTATGTAGTAGGTAGCTCTGCAGAAAAAGTTTAGCTAATGATAATTTCAAGGTGTTGATTGTCGTTACTTAGGCTGCTAATTATTTTCGGTACTTACTTATATTACATTACTAAATTTTATAATACTGTCTATAACTGAATACCTACTATTTTCCAATTTAATTTAGTTCCTTTAGTTCCTTCCTAGTTAGAGCTTTACACAAGGAATTTGTCGGTATAATCAAAAAGCTGACACCTTAGTATGTACGTTTTTTATATTTTATTTATAATTTTTTTATAAAGTAAGCGGCGTTTTATAAAGTATGCAGCGGCAGGAGCATGTTCTATTTCGTTTTTAAAGGTCTTTAAAACTAGAACCCATTTGCGTCATATAATAAAATTCATTCCGAGATCGAACTATGTATTTCTCTTTGAATATACTCGAATCCTCTTCAGTTTGCAAACTGGTACCTTTCATACCTTATGTATATAAATACAAATTGTTTGAAATATCTTTTCTCGGATCATCTGTAGGTAATAGAAATAGTCAAAGTATTCAAAATAATCAATTTAATCAGCATGTCATTTTCGCATTGCCACGACATTGGCAAAATACTAAAATACCAGACTGGAATCTGAATATCGCCTTCAATGACCAATGCTTAAAGTAATAAAATCGCTTTCGACTGTAAGGTGTGTTACTTTCTTACTAGCGAGTACTTGATTGAGTAATGAATAGTTACTTTTTTTAGCAGTTCTAGACTATATTTTAAAGATACACTGAAAACGGTTAAGCTCTTCTCTGAATCTGTATGAAACATAACTTGGAACTGAAGAATTTATTTGTTTCACCTTTATAAATCAAGTTTTTCAACCTTCCGTGTAGATCTTGTAAACAGTGCAGATTATTTATTGTCTTTATTAACTTCATAATTTACAGGATGTACTGTGATAAAAATAACAAACTAATATGTTCGTAGTTGCAAAAAACGTGTTAATGTTTGTTATGAGATAGCATTTCCAAATAGTAATTTATGATCTGAAAATTGATACAATTTTAGTAGGTAGGTACAGATTAAATTGGAGTAAACATTTAAAACTTGATTTTTTTATCTCATGTCGCCCTGTTATGTTACAATCTAGGTATTTAGCGTATTGATTAGGCACAAGTCGGCATATTTTATTTGGTTGCGGAATTGCAATTCCACCAATGGTGTTTTCCACTGATTACTGAATTTATATTAGCAGTTATTTTAGTAATATTTAATTATCTTTGCCATTGATTAGAATATATTTCAGATAAAACTAAGCATTGGTATTATGAGAGCTAGAATTTGAATCAACATATTTAAATGACTAGTTGAAAATATTCCTTGTTGGGTCTCTTAGACATATTAATATGTATAGGTAATTTAGATTTAGTTTAGTGACGCCGTTTCATGTATTTTGAGACTTTTTAGCTTGTGAACGTATTTATATCATTGCTATCGAGAAATGAAAGCGAAAAAGAAAAAAAATTCAAAATATTTACAGCCAGTGCACCAAAGCCGGTTTTTAGGTAAAGGCAAGGCACATTTGCTCTAAATTCGAACAAAACTTCAATCTTCGATCTTTCTTCGTTTGATAGTTTAAAGATGTTGAAACACTCTTTGCATACCCTCTGACTAGGAGAAAAAACCCAATTTCCAGTGTTCCATTGCAAAATTTAGTAAGGACACAATTGCTGTATCTGCTAATAATATAGAATAGAATAGATAGATAGATAGATAGAATAGATACCAATAGAATTTCATTTTTCAGTCTCTTCCAGTTCAGAATTTTGAAGCTGTTAAAAGCGCTCAGGCAATAAAACCCAAATTCAAACTACTTTTAATAAAATTTGCCACCCTGTGTACCAAAGACATTCTCAAAGAGAGCTCAGGTTATAACACATTTGCATAAAATTTCAATTCTTAATCTTCTGCGATTCGGAAATAAGAGGAAGTGGATATACAGAAATACAAATTAAAAAGTTTTTCAAAATTTCCGCAGCCAGAGGAGCAAAGTTAGTCTTTGGGAGCAAGTAAGTAAACATTTGTTCTATCTCCTTATGAAATTTCAATTCTCAGTCTTTCCCTTAAAGCGTTTGACGCTGTAAGAGAGATTAATCTTTTCACAAACTTTCAATTCTCAATTTTTTCGGATTCATGAAGTTAAGTCGCGCATTTCTAAACGGATCGTTAAGAATTGGAAAAAAATTGTTATGCAGTTATTATTGATTAGAATATTTCAGATATAACTAAGCTTTGGTATTAAGAAAGGTGCAACTTTGAATCAACATATTTAAACGAGTAGATGCAAATGTTTTTTGATGGTTTTTTTGTACATTAATATTTATAGGTAGATTAGATAGAGTTTAGTGACCCCGTTTCATATACCTAGGGGCTTTTCAGCTTGCGAATCCATGAATATCATTGCAAGCAATTTAAGAGCAAAAACCAGTTTTTAGCTCTTCAAAAGTTTCATTATATAGGTACAAATTAAATCCCAAACTATTAATCCAAGTAATAGAGCAATTAATTTTTATTCTTAATCTGACTTTGCGAAGATTGCTATATAAATAGTATACGACCTGATATTGTCTGATTAATGAATTGGTATTCATGTTTGTGATGTTTGTTTAACGTAAAACTATTTATTCATGCAAATCCGTCAAATTTCATCATAGTAAGATTACTTATGGGCATATAAAATTAATGGAACCACATATACACAATGAATGAACCATTGCTCGAATTTATTAGGCATTCAATATTGTTTTGTTTCACTCATTGACCTCAGAGTAGTGTTCGCGCCAAAGAATCAAAATGGTGATCGAACAATGGCAACATTTAAAATTGGTCTGCACTAAGTGACGATCTATCAGAGCAAAGCGCCCATGAACTAGGGCGTCTCTCCGGAAATCTTCCTTTTCTTTCCAATTTTTCTTTATTGACGTTGGAAGTCATTTTTCAAGATTAGTTTTCTGCAGTCAATTTTGTAACTTGTTTGCGGCCTCCTGCACAATGTGTGTCAGCTACCATCATATTGGATCTATTAGATTGGTATAATCTCGAATTCCGGAAAATAAGTCAATGTGCACGTTATTTAACTTGAGTAATAAAAATAAGGGGCGAGCAAATTTTATTGCTGTCCTGCTTGCCAGTTTATTAAATATGTAATCATATATGTTTTCCACAAAAGGGATTACTCGTGTCTATGATATAACGTGGGCCCGAGGAAAAATGTTGATTGCGTTCCAGTTTTATCTTGTTGATGAGATTCGACCAATGGAGACTCACAGTTTAAGACTCTAAGTTTAAATCATTATGTGAATTGTCTCTAGGTTTTGATGTTGTTTTGTTCCGGGATTCTAAACACAAATTCAACAGTTGTAAGTAATATTTTATTTAAATAATTTCTGATGGAATTGAAAATGTCAGATATTTGACTAATTTGCAGCTGTAAATTTCCTAACTTTATTCAGTTAATCGGATTATAAAGCGTCAACTCCAATTATTCATTCGCGTTTCTTGGCACGATATTGAATTTCTATCTCGACGATCAGGGAAAATTCCCAATGGAATCCGGGACGTCGGTGATTTGAGGCTAACAAACAGATCACAATCATTTTTTCCCTTGCTTCTTTTTTTTGTTATTTCTGTGTGCCTATCTAAAGTTGGTTTTAACGGTTTAATAAAATCAAACTTGCTCGCCTTTCCCAATTTATATTTGCACATTAAGGAAGAATGACTGGTTTTCATTCATAACATCCATGATCCATTTTGCTTGACTAACCGAAAATATCCATACCGTGTGCATCGAATTATGGATTGATTCATGTACACGTCGTAGATGCGAGATGAATGGCGGTCTCCCCTTCCCAGACTTTCTCATCGATTTAGCAAATAACGAGATATGAAGCAGAAAAGGATGTTTATGCAAATCTCACAAGAGTGATATCTTGTATTTTCTCAATGTTTGCCTAGTTTTGTGTTTCCATCGCTTCCTTTGAATGTTTTGTAAGCAGTTGAGATGGAAAGGAACCTAAGCCAAAGGCTCTTGATATATCATTTTTATTGAAATCGCTTTTCCATAATTAACCTTTTTTAACCCCCTGGATATTCCTGATGATGTCTGAATGAGTCATGGTTTATTTTTTATTCTATTTAAACAAAATGGTGTATTTGATTTTTGGCCCTCGAATCATACGTTTAAGTAGCATTTTTGTTTCGTTTAACTCAATGTATGCATTGCAAGCAGATAAGTTTCAATAAAATAGGCAGGTTGTTAATATTGTTTGTGTTTGGTATCGAATGAATAAAAAGGCTATAAAATGTGCATAATATGTTGCATACTGCACAATAGTGGGTTACTTTGCCAAGTAAGGCGCCAATAAGGTACTATACGGAAAATTTTGCTTCATAAATCTTTAATGCAGTATACTTAAACTACCTACCGATCCTGAATATTTAACAGCTTATAGTGGCGTTCTGCTAAAGGGACTAACTTTTTGGAATTGATTATTCCATTACGATATATGCCTAAAATATATTTACAAAGCTCACTTAAGCCAACAAGAGAGGAAATTTTGGATTATCTCCAAATTTGAAGAGAACTGTATTAAATTTATTATTAATTGCAATTAGTTCTTTTTTCGTCACATTTGTTTGAATTCAAACAAATTTTGAAATTCAAACAAATTGTGAGGTTTCAGGACAGCCAAACCCAAAAAGAATCTAATGTTTCCCAATTATGGATTTGTGTTGAATTTTAAATCTGATGATGGCGCTGTTGTCTCGACGAAACGTTATATGAAATAAACGATATGAACATTTTTATTTCATATTTTGACTGAAGACCAGGAATAAAAAAATATAATAATAATTACACGCAGTCAGGAAAATAAATCAAAATTTTAGAATAGTATAATGGTAATTTGTTAAAATATTAATATTGCAGGAACTGCTTAACCTTTTCAAAATTGCGCATCAAAGCTTACGCGGCCAAATTACTTAACTTTGAAATCTTTGAAACTTCTCAAATAATTGATTTTTTTATTTATTTATATATATATATTTATTTCACTGCAAGACCAAAATATAGATCTTTTAAGGTCATCCTGTAAATAAAGAAAATACTCGAAAAATTCAAAAACTGTTTGGAGATATGAAAATTATATGCATGCTTTTAACGCTGAAATTCAAACAAACGTTTTTTTTTGTTCAACTGGAAGCATGCCGAACTTTCACAAACTTTACATTGCTTCGTTTTACATCCTGTAGGAACTTTATCTAAATTACTTAATTTTGCAAAAACGCAGACTTGAAGTACAATAGAAAATATAGTGAACTAGAACAATAAGAACGATCTTTATTTTAAAGTTGCAAGTTTGCAATATCAAAAAGGTGAAAGTGGAGTTGTCGAATAATAAAGTGGCGATAAGCAATTATTAAGACCATGTTGTTTTTGAAAGAATTAAGCAAAAAAGACACACAGAAAACGATTGAAATGTTGCGCAGAGGTTGTTCTTGATCTCGAAACAATAAATTATTATGCGAAGTTAAACAACAAGTTGTTTTGTAACAAATTCTGCAGTTTTGTGACAAAGCGTATGTTACCCGAGTATTGAAATGCAGAGATTGTTGCTCGGAAAATTTAGTTGAGAAACTACGTTTTGAATATCTCTGAATCTCATATGATTAGTGCAAAATTTTTGGTTGTGTTTACGTAATTTTAATGAGAAAAAGGTCATTTGCATGCATGATCCAATACAAGATGCCAATTTTAAATCTTCTCTATGACCAATATTCGGATAGCAGATAGATTGCGTTTTTCTGAAAAAGGGTAGCAGAATGTTTACTTTTTAAACTTGTTAGATAGTTTTATTAATTGCCTTGTAAGGATGTAGATTACAAAAACTCGTAACTGCAACCCGGCTTTTTGCTCTCTTTTAACCCTAATGATCTTTACATGTTTTTCGCTTTTAGTTTAGGAACGAAATGTAATAAAAACATTGCCATGACATAAATTTCGAATCCAGATTCGGGATATATCCGGTGAGGGTGTGCTAGTCCATATTAAATGGCACCGAAGGGACAACCCTTACAGACCTCTCTCGATCTTTTAGGTAATCAAAGCGAATAAACGAAAATAAAGAACACCCAAACTTTGAGCCTACGGGAATAAATAATATCGCGACACTAAACTTGCCGCCTTAATTATTTCGGATTTGCTCGAAGCTGCAGCTGAAAAGTCAGCGAACTCCAGCTTTATAACTTATCGATAGCCTACAGCTAATTTATTGATCAATTCTCTGCGAGGCCGCACATACTGATATAGATTCATTTTTGAATTTAATTGGATATTAACCCCGCTAGAAGAGTATCTACCATCTGTAATGGGAGCTCGTATACTTTTTGCTACTCTAATTTGTCGATGTATTTGAACTGTTTGCACGCCAAATGTGGTTTGATTCAAGAGGGTCGGGTATCTGCCGCCCACTTCGCTTTCTTAATGCACATTTTATGTTCTGACACGTTATAGTCTTGGAAAACAGGACTTTTTAATCAAGTTCAACATTTCAGAAGATAAGTAGTGTACTGTCTAGCTGGTAGCAGAAACCCGACCCACTTTCGGAATAGGAAAACTATTCACTATTTTTTTATGAAGAAATTCATTATCATGTTGTTGCTGATATCAATGAATATTGAATCACCCTACATTCAAGTCGAATTTACATTTTATATGTATCTAAATCCCTTACAGTACACCCCCAAAATGTTGCAAACAATGTTGCTCAATGCTTGGTTATTGACTTTCCGATCAATGTATAGAGGATTAATTAGCAAACTACCGACATTCAGTATTGGCAATAAGCATCGCATTAAAGGGATGAACTCCACATTGTCCTCTCGGAAAGTGCCCCTTTGTCCCTTTTTTCAAACTAGCCCAAACTAACACTGTTTGAGTGGTTTTCGATTAACGGGGTCTATATGTTTTACCTTATGATGTTACCATGACCGCGATGAATTTTGCATATGGTAAGCCTAGTACGAATTTATTGTAGGTCACACTTTGTAAGAATTTATTTAGTATGCAGATGTTGTCTTATGTTTACTTAGCCACGAAATTTAATAATGCCTTCTGAATTTTTGTTGGCGCTTGGCATGGCCATCCATCAGCTGCTCAAGTGTAAATATCGCAAGCATTGAATGGAAATTGAAAAAGTTGTTATGTAACAGATAAAATTTGAAATGAATCATTCAATTCATTTTATTTTTAACAATAAAGAAAATCCATAGTTGTGATTTTTTAACCAGCATATTTTGTATTTCAGCCGATCGTCATATCTGATTATAATTTTTCGGTTTCAAATAAAATTCAGAAAATTGGCTAAATGGTGGTTTTCATGGTTTGTCTTTGTTGTATTTTTTTATAAAACCCCATTAGTAAGCTGATGTGCAATTTCATCCAAATAAAACTTATCGTGGGCAATCTGGTGAACGGACTTTGGCAGTGGATGAATGTGAGCGGAACAATGCCGAAAATGCTCGTATTAGCAAGACAAGAATACATTAGATTAAGAGATAAATAAAAAGCTAAATAAAGAGCGAAATACAAAATTTTTGCTACAATTGAAAACTCCTGTAAAAATTCTCCAGAAAATCATCAGCCCCAGTAATACATTAAAAACCACAACAGCTGAAAATAATAATTTTTTATATTCCGAACAATTCCTGTAGGTTTTCTCGATGACTTGAATAGGCGGGACTAGTATTAAAAAGAGATATTTCCAGGAAGTGAGGCTGAATCATAGTTTTATTATTCTGGCCAGCAAATTTAAATCTATGAAATAATACTAATAAAGCTCGTAATGTTATTTTTAAACTGGACGTTAATGTATGAATGAAGAAAGTTGCTTGCAATCCCAATAACACTTTGAGTAGAGTTGCATGACTCATTCGAGCAAGTATGCTACGATAATTCATACTTGAATTTAACCAGGTGATTAACTGTTCGGATGGGAAAATAGGCACTTTCGACAAATAGTTTTAGGATTATTGTCAAATTATTTACTTTAGTCTGTTAACAACGTCCGCTACATGGTACAACAGAAGTGCAACTTCATTCAGCGTTATACAACATTCTGTTAATTAAATTTTCACATAGTGTAGCAGTAGGTAATTCATAAAACATAAGGGAACTAAATTTATTTAATTAAAATTCAACGTCACCTAACGGAATTTGATGATTTTATGTTACATGTGGGCATAATTTAATGTATGTATGTGGTTTGAAAATTGGATTAAGTTGATTCAGTGTTCGAATACGTTCTAAAATCGAGACCGTAAAATCAGCATTTGGAACTGTTTCATTTTTAGGTGTGTTTGAAACGCTATTTGATTGAAGGGTTTTTAATTTTTTATATTTTTGATAATCTTGGATGGAAATTGCACCTTTTACAATATTACTAATTTTTTTGCGAATCATTTTTCTAGTAAGTCTAGTGATTTTTGTCGCCACCCTTCGTCGACAATTTGTAGCTGATTGGGGGACACGAAACCACTTAGCGTCATGCCGGCGGCAACCCATTTCCTAGCGACTTTATTACCCAATCAAATGACAGCTCGTCGAAATGCACTTAACCGCGGAAAATCACTCAGCAATTAGTCAGCGACCGGATTTCTTCTTTAACCGTATCGAATGGGCGCTGAAATGAGATAATAGTTGACGCTGACCTTTCTAAAGAGCAAAAAACTTTCCTAGATCGTTGAATGGTCAGGAACGAGAGTTAGGCATACACCCGAAGAATATGAATAACGGCTATATTTTGTTTGCGCGATATATTCATATAGCGTGCTTTATATAACGCTATAGTTGTAACGTTATAATTTTCGTCTGAGTACATGTTTATGATGACAATAGCTTATTTTATAAGCAAAAGTTAATCAAAAGAACTGATCATTTTCAGTTATTCTATATCTTCATTTAAATGGTGTAGATATTTTGTGCGTTCTTTTTATATTTTAAGGTTTTATTTGTATATTAAATTAAATAGCAAAGTAAAGCAACGAGACATAATCGCACGTTCTGAATTCGAATACACATACAACGTTGCACATTAATTAAATCTTATTTTCTTTTAGAAACAAAACAATCAGGACATTTTGGGAGTATGAAAACAGTAGAACAGTGTAGATGCAGTGCAAAATCATTGACTCTGCACAATTAGCGCTAGATACGTTAAAGCGCTATACTGTATACGGTATTCCGACAGGTCGCGATTTCTAATATCGATATAGTAATAAAGCTTTAAGCGAAAATGTAAGCATGTAATGTATAGCTTGTGTTAAACCTGAAAAAATATAGCGCATTTTTTTTATCAAGCTATACGTATAGTAATAAAGCTTTAAGCGAAAATGTAATGTATAGCTGGTGTTAAACCTGRAAAAATATAGCGCATTTCTTTTTATCAAGCTATACGTTACATCGCTATATTCCCCATCAAGAATACACAYAAAGTTTGGGTGTTTTTTTTTAATCAATCTTTGTTATGTTGGATTTTTTTTKTAGTTATTAGGTATGTTTAATTATAATTCTAATAAACTTCTGTATCTGAGGAAAAATTGACAAGTTATTCAAGTGTGAACCTCTTTTATGAAGACCATCATTCATTATAGGTCTAATAAACTTCTGTATCTGAAGAAAAATTGACAAGTTATTCAAGTGTGAACCTCTTTTATGAAGACCATCATTCATTATAGGTCTATGAAGTTTCGAACAATTTACTATCGCCGGTTAGTCATTGTCCCAGTTTTGTGGTTTTGCTAATAAACCATTATAGAGAGACAATTGATGGTTTAGCTGGTGATTAGCAGCGATTTGTGAAGTCCACTGAGATTTGTAAACATTCCCCATAATTAATTAGCTATACAGATATTTCGATGGGGATGTGAATTGATTTCGCATTTATAATAAGTTATTAAAAGCGTATTCACTTGACGCCTCTATTGTAAGGTAGAGTTGTGTTTATCGTTACCCTTTCGAGGAGCGGGCAACAAGTGAAAAGTTTGAGGAAGTTTTTTATATTCATTTAAATAATTTTTATTTATTTTGAATGTTTCCGAAAAATTATGGAGATATTCTTCCTAGTCGTATTTCTATTAAGACTTGATTTAAACTAATCCAGTAATGATATTCTTACCTAAATACAACTAATCCAGTAAGGAATAGTTAAGGCCGTGACAGAAACCAGTAACAACCTATGGCGATTTCTTTAAAATATTAAGAAACTTTCTACTGGTTGTTTGTGCTCTTGTGTGTAGATGCACTTCAAACAGTTTTTATGATATTTTGGTATGTTCATTTATTTGAATATATTTTAGCTAGTACCTATAGCTTTTAAAATTCAAGCCCACTGTTGCCCATTTAATTTATATGTATTTACATTCTATAAACAATTACTACTATTAATTCGACAAGTGAGAGCCAAAAGGCTGTTGAATGTATCAGATTTCATTAGTTGAAAATAATTTTTTATCGTTAAAGGGCAAAATACAGAGTGGACAACATTGGTCATTTTATGTCCTATTTGGCATATATTAAGAAGCCGGTATGGATGTTATAAGGTTGATTTTTTAGTAACGAAAATGTTGAAGTTGAAGTTTTTAAATTTGTCTTTTATTGATTTGTTTATATTGATTGGACATGGTAAGGCGGAAAATTGCTGATTTTACGTTTTTACCTTTTTCATTACGGAAAATATGAGAAAAAGTAAATACTTTTGTAATAGATAACCATTGATATATAGAGTCAAATAAGTAGAAAATATACGGTGTCTCAAGAAAGGTATAAGATAAACTTGTGTTTTCATTAAATAGAACTGTAGCTTTTTATATACCATTAGATAGCCTTACGCTTCCCGAGTTCAACCATATATTATAAAGTTTATTGTAGTAGTTGGTGATAAATGTTAGTTTCGGTGCTTGGGTCATCAAATTTGCATCAGTACGCTCTGTAAAAACTATGAAAACGGCATATGGTGTTTGTTTAGGTAGAATGTAGAAAGCGGCTGGAGCAAGCAGCAGCGGCTTAACAAAAAAGATACTCAGAAAGATGTAAAAACGACACAATTCTTTTTTTCAGAAGCTAGAAACAAGTTTAAAAGGATTAAATACATAAAAATACACAAAACAAACCGACCACCAAGAGGAAAACGTTCTCGGATATGTAAATATCCAACTCTTCTCGAAAAATTGAAGACGCCGAATATGTTCTAAGAAAAACGACGATTGCAATTTTCAGAAAATATAAGTATCGTAATGCGAAGAAATACACAACTTCGAATTACATAGCTTACTTCAATTCTAAGGTTAGTCTATATTTGGAACCCTTTAGCTGCGGATGATATTCAATTAAATAAAATTATATTTAATTATTTCCAGAATTACAAAAAAAACTTATGCATGGTCGAACTCGGGGAAGTAAAGCTACCTAAACAGCATAAAAATATACATGGTGTTCCATTAAAAAAACATAAGTTAACATAATTGTGATTGTTTTGATATACGCCTATATTTTTCTACTTTGGTGAATTATCGTCTACAAATGATTATTATAATGAAGATCAGTATAACTTGATAAAAGTACAGTTAAGACGACATTTTAAAATTTTAATAGTCCTTATGAGTCAATCAATTTTCAATATCTATAGTCATTCAATAGTTCTAATTTTAACAAGTTATATTTGTCTTAATTACTGACGTGGCTGACTGAAGTTGAAGATGTGGAATTGACCATTTTGTCTTATGTTGCCGGAGAACTGGATGTTTTCTTTAAATTTAAATTTAAAAAGATTTGCACCCTGATGAAGGAACCAAAATAAAATTCGAGAGTTTGGTAGCATTAAAGTTTAGACTCAACTGTGACCTCTCAAGACCGATACCATAAGAACCACAACTCTTTTCATAAACCAAGAAAAACACCATTTTTGTCCATTTTATTTCAAAGTCGCCGGAATATTTTCATAAAATATCTACACCTAAGAAATTTCGAGTTATCTTCATCATAAATAGGTATTTCAAGTATAGTTCTATTGTTACTTAAAAGCGGCATACTTGCCATAAAGTTAGCAATTACGCATCAGTTCATATTTATTGATAGCGAATATATTTTGAGTTTGTTGTCTACTCTGAATATTTTTTGGTCGTGAAAATTAGTAGCTGGCTAGGTACTTACTTTCGTGTTTTGATTAATTATTAATATATTATGCACATACTGTCGAAGTTGCAATCAAGAACAATTTGCGTTATTTCACTAACTTCTGCATTAAAAAATAATGATTGTTTGGATAAATCTATTCAACCAGAAACATGTTGCCAACCATCACGATGCTTGATGATTAAAGTAAGCAATGTTTGTACATAAGGAAAACAAACTGGACTTGATCTAGAGCGAGTCATACAACATATTTTGATTCTAAAGGAATTTAATTTATTCCATACTAATTTCATCAAGTAGTTTGTTGATTTCCCGCTAAATACTTCTGTTTACGTATGATTATATGGCTGAACGTGTTTTTATGTTGCTTAACAACTAAATTGCACTCAGCATAATTGTATGTATGTTGGATTCGCTTTTCATCATTTGGTTATCATGTATATAATCAAAATAGGGGGATTTTTGATGGGAAGGTATATATTACTTTATTTATACCATTTCTCATATTTTAATTTTACTACCTCAACTTTTTTTTATTAGTAACGCCATACGTGTGCAAATGAATATTATTCCGAGCCGAGTTCTCTGATGTGTGGGTATTATTTTTAATGGTGTATTAAAGGGAAGCACTAGAATATAAATTAGTATTCAATTATGTTCTAGTATATGGAGAGGATTGTTCAAGAAATTAAAATATGGCAATGTTGTAGGAAGTTTACTGCCACTTCATTGAATGCGACTGAAAACATTATCACTTTAGTTGTCATTTAAAATACACTTTCATAAGTCTTCTCATCCAGTTAAATTGTAGACAAGTGCTATTTTATTTTTACAAACAATCGCGGGTTTCAAAAATATCTCTATCACTTTATTAATTTGAATATCTGTTTGGATTTGGCTCACGTCCAATTTGAACATGCGAGAGATACCTACGCTTACTAAACAAAAAATCACTTGGGTTTAGATGTTAGCATTATCATTTCCTGTATAGAGTTTGCCTATGAAGGTACTACTGTTCGGGGGCAGGACCAATAAACACACAAATTCCACCGTAGTCCAGTAGCCATTTTATTGAAACCGCTAATCATATATTCAATATTACTTACATTTTCTTGATCATTAAGAGTCACGACCTTTGGATTCAAACATTTATATATCTAGATAGGAAGAAAACATATACACGATAAACCCAAATATTGTACTATTTCCCGACTAATAAATAATCACTTTGATAATCGTTTTTGCAATAATAGCCTATCATAAATGAGACATGAAATCGTTTCTTTTTCGTACTACAATTCGATTTGTTCTCGGGTATAGTAGTCATTCATACTATTGTCGTTGTCTTAATGTACAACTAACATGATCTCCTACTGACTATTATCGATTTATGGGGATTAGATTTGCTACGAACCATTCAAGATTGCAATTTAATCGTTTGATGTGTTTCGTAATAATGGGATTCTGTACGTCAATACCATCAATTATCAATTAGGCATTAACTGAAGCTCTCTAATCATATTAAGTGGAAATATAATAAGTTCTTGTGTTATTAGAAACTTACTAAGTTGTCCTGAACTGCGTGCCATAAATAGTGTTCTGATTTTCTGACTTTAATACACATACTTACTAAATTAATTACTCAATAAAGTTGCATAGATTGGTAATTAATCTGTAAGCAATTTGCACGTTTGCAGGTTAAAATTGACCGGGGTTAGTCTTCCTGATGCCATATCCACATAGTCTTTACAATTATGTTGGGATCTCATATCACGGCTTGATGTGAAATAAAGGCTTTCTAATGAGAAAAAGTTGCCCTACAAACAATTACCTGATACGGTCTTCCTTCCAACGTTTTAGATCAAGGAAAATCTTTCAATGATGTTCCATGCCGGTTTTCGCTACTTGTTTCTATTAAACTCAATATGGTATTAATGGTTGCTTCCGAGTACATCAGTTGCTGCCACTCTCCCACAGCTTTCTTCCCCACATTCTTCCGCACAGAAAAATCAATGTGCATCAACAAACCGTGGTTGGAAAATTGGATCCATTTAAAACCTTCACAGGGATGGTAAACTTTATCCTCGTTCGACATTATTATACATTTTTTAATTTAATCCCTCTATATTTATACAAATCCAGCTAATGGACTTAGAGTATGAAAATCGAGCTCGGGGTTTTCTTGCTGATTCACAAACCTAAATACTTGATTGTGAAATATCAACCGAAAAAGCTTCTTGATTTTGCATTGGATCTAGTAATTGCACCTTTTGTTAATCATAATGAAACAGATGCCTGCAATCAACAACCATCTAATCATCAAGGACAAAAAATTATCTGATTGTAATATTGTGGGTATTATCGCTAGATTGAAAGTACTGCCGTTGTTAATTAAATGTCGTTTTATTTATGAATCCCATTCTAATTTTGATACAACTGCGTAACGTACTGGCCTCATACGTTAATGCTGACGTTATCTACATTCGTATCGGATAAATCGCTTTTGAGAAATTGGATTCTCATTTGGATGCATACAATTATACACTATGATTATATAGGACTAGATAAATAGTTAGTAATGTGAAAATTCAACGAGGTCTCCAACAGACGGGCCCAAACGCCCCTGACGGACCAAAAGCATCGGATATCAAACATCTGTTAAACTTAAAGCAGCTCGTACATACCGAACAGCGTTTCGGTTTTATTTTAAAATCAGTTAATCTAGTCTCTGACCGAGACCTTGGACTGTGAGAATTGTAGCTGGGTATACTCCGGTTTCAAAAATCAATTTAATGTGATGGTTGAACGGCACTGAATAACCGACACGGTTTAATATGGTATGTCAAATTCGCACTTCAGCTTAATTACTATAATTTGTTTTAATTCAGAACTATCTATTGAATATCTTATGGTTTAATTGAAACTTGAAAAAAAACTCGATTAGCATTAATTGAGCAACTACCAAATTTTCAATCAAGTAATACACAAAATGACTATTGAAATGAAATTTGATAAACTTGGAAAGGGTAAGTAGTGCACATAATAATTCGAAGGTCTAATCAGTTTCGCGGCCATCTCGTTTGCCAGATTTAACGCTCTTAGATACTGTCTAGTGAAGGTTTGACCGATTAAAGTCTAACTTTGAATTTTAATTTTAACTTTATCAATATGTTATTTTGAAGTAATATTTTCAATATCACGAAAATATGAAAATAAATTATTCAAAATTTGCCTATAGGAATTAATGACAAACAGTTCGATATATTTGAAAATATCTCATCATGTGGCCAAAGTGAATCTTGTGTGTAAATTGTCTTTCAATGTGTATTTCACTTTTTTCGAAACTTGTCGCATTGAATTAGCGAAACGTTTCGATAGCTCTATCATTAGGTGTTTTGGAATCCATAGGTAACTAGAAGATGATTATTAACTAAAAATTGGTCAAGCATTTAAAAAGTTACTTGGAATTCTACATAAAATGTAGGTATAATGATGTACTCGTGATAGTGATGAAGTGATAATACTCGCCACTCTCTGGTTAAGTCCAAGTGCTTTGTGGCAAAATATATTTAATATTGGCTAACAATGCCCTTTTTGAACTTATGTCCGGAACAGGTGTATTTTCTTGATACGGTTTGTTAAAATATGGAAAAAGGTTTTAATTCGTTTTTGTATGTATTAAAATATTTTAATTCAACTTGTACATTATGTAAATATCTTGATAATGCTTTTTCAGGACTTTTTTGCGTTTACATATTTGATTTTATTGTCAAGATTGTGCTTAACATATTTTGGAACTTTAAATGATGCGAAATGAAGCAATTAAAAACACTATATTTTCTAGATCTATTTTATATGTAATCGTTTTCTTTTTGATGTCTCTGAACTTCCGCCTTTTTCAAAGCTGCTGAAACAGCTAACGTGTTAAACATTTTTTAGAGCGTGTCACATTATTCTTTGTGTTAAGACCAAGTAAGAAATTAAAATGTAGTTGGTCGCAACTTAAACTATTGCTTTTAGTTCAATATTTATGATCCGCGTCATTCTTGAAATAAATATTATTGCTATTAATAATGTGATGCTAATAAGCGAATTAAACATCACCATTGCATATGTTCCTTTTGTTGGCAATTGCTTCAGTTGCAGAAATAACCCATAATAACGATTTGTGTCCACTCTGTACACAATATGTGCATGTATTTATTTATTAACGCTGTTTATTTCTATGGGTCTAATTATAATTTTAGTTATTTTAATGTTCAAGCTGTAAATGCTAATTTGAATTTGAAAGTTAGGAATAGAAATGATGGTTAAATTGTTGCAAAAAAATCACTAATTCGTATTTATTTTAAATTTATTACAACACGCGTTCGAGGTATGAAACTAAATAATTTTACGTACATTTTCTGTGACAAAACTTAATGTGTACATTTTTTGTTTTAGATGTCCCAGCTAGTGAACAAGAAGAATTATTTATTCGAAAGTTGCGGCAGTGCTGTGTACCTTTCGATTTTATGGACCCGGTGGTCGACCTCAAAGGCAAGGAGGTGAAAAGGTGTTCCCTCAATGAGCTGGTCGACTACATAACCGCAGGACGGGGTGTGCTTACCGAACCGGTTTATCCAGAAATCATAAAAATGGTAAGTGTCGTTCATTTACCAAAGTAAGACTCCATTAGTATCTTATCGGAAAACAATGATGCTTTATGATTTATCATTTTGGAATGCGCCTTTGGTGATGTCCAAGGTTTAAATACATCAATATCTTGGAAGCAAATGTTCCCAACTAAAAACGAAACTACACACATTTTTACAAGGATGTTTATATGGTCGAAAATGCGTTTACATTTTAGTTTAGATAACAGAATCTTGGACTTACCTTATTCTTCACCAGTATCAGTAGTAACCGGTTTAAGTAAGTAACGCGACTCATTTGAAGTATTTTTATATGGCAAGAATAAACAGCCTGTTGGTGGTAATATTTTTTTCAATAAATTTCAAATTCCTTTCTTATGCATATCGTGTTTTAAGCGTGTTTTAGATCTTTAGTCTTCATGTCTGTCGATATCGTCATCATCTGCATTGAGAGTCGCCTTCAATCATTCATTGCAGATGCATTACAAAACAAAAGCACATTATGTCTACTAACAGTTTTTCTCTTCGATTTAAAATGTTAGAGTCGATAGTTAGAGCATTAAAAATTGATGTGCCTCTAATAGATTCGTCATCAATAGAGGCTGATCGTTGAATGCTTTAACCTTGATACCAAGAAGGAATTGCCGGTATATATAAATGCATGATGCATACCTGTGACTGTCTGACATTGTGACTGACTTGTTTACCAAATAATATTAAATCGAAAATTTCATTCATATTTTTGGGCGTTTACGCAAGCCGGCGCTTTTTCGCTTTTTAATTGAACAGTCTAATTAAGTTCGTCGTCGAACCTGCATCATCGTTCAGGAATTCTCAATCTCCTGCCAAACCGAATGCGACCCGACTGACTTACGGAACTCTGACGAAAAAAACAGATATAGGTGATTTTTCTTGGACGTACCTACATATTGCTTCCACTCAGATTATTTAATTTAAAATAGGATTTTCTCTTTGTTATATAAATATTCTATTGCTACCGCTGGATTTTAAAGGTTTAAATCCATGTTTTAACTAATGGTTTTTTAATACAATTAGTACAAAACTGATTACATTATAAAGGATGTCAACCCACGCGATTTTCCTGAAATCTTTTTATGTCAAGTTCCCATAAATCACATCAAGCGTTTTTATACATTTCTTGAAAAGATATACGTTGCCTGCTACAAGTCCACGTTATCTAGTCCTGCGCGTCGTGCTTATTGTTATGTTTATGTATAATAAAAAAACAAATATACAACACTCCAAGTGATTGTCCGGTTTTAACACGTTAAATCATAAAAACGAAAACAGACACATTCAATATACTTGTCTTTTTATAAATCAATGATTCAGACGTTCCTTTTTATTTTTACAAGATGAGGTTAATTTTTCAATGTTTGAATTTAACTGGCATAAAGGTGTTATTTAATTTTCGAAAACAGCAGACTGTCTATTTTTCGAGGATTTATTTACAAAATAAGCCGTAAATCACGAAATTCGCTACAATAGATGCGGGCTTTTCTTAAACTCTATTTGTCAATCTGCCAAGTCCTAGGTATCTTTGTTATCTGGCCGATGTTCCAACAGTCGTTATAGATGAATGGGCACACTTCCGCGGTTAAATAGCGCTTCTTAGTAGCAAACGGACACTTAATAGCTAAATGGAACTGATACTAATCCTTTAAGTATCACACATTTTTTTGCAATTGCGTTTTTAATTTAACGATTTTTTTTCAGATTTCTGCTAACCTGTTTAGAACTCTACCGCCCAGTGAGAATCCTGATTTTGACCCAGAGGAGGATGATCCAACATTAGAAGCAAGTTGGCCGCATCTTCAACTAGTTTATGAATTTTTCTTACGGTAAGTTTATTTCAACGAATTAGTTTGCAACCAACCAGCAATAGTTAATAGAAAGGAAATTAGAATTAAATGTAATTTAATTGTTCCTGTCTTTGTTTGTAGATTCCTGGAGAGTTCAGATTTTCAACCCACTATAGGCAAACGCGTTATCGATCAAAAGTTCGTATTGCAACTGCTGGAACTATTCGATTCGGAAGATCCCCGGGAACGTGACTTCCTGAAGACGGTCCTGCATCGTATCTATGGAAAGTTCTTGGGTTTACGTGCGTTTATACGAAAGCAGATTAACAACATTTTTCTTAGGTAAGAATGTTGTCTCAAATTTCTCTCTTTATTAGTGATATCGATAGCTTTGTTTCAACCTGGGGGTCAATTAGTGTAGAAAATTAAAGAGAATGGGGTTGGCGACATACTGCCAAAGGTTTCATGTTAGATATTCAGAATGTCCATAGTCTATGTTTCAATATGAAACGTTAGAAAACGAACATCTGGTCTATTAAATCTCATCTGCCTTTATCAATCCTTCTTGTATCAAAAATTATGTTAACGAATACTAGTCACTACGAATTATTCGTTTGATCTTGCTCTGTTTAACATTGAAATTATACTGCTCGCATTATGATGAATTTTCCAATTCGTGAGCAACACCTCGTTACAGAGGAATAAAGAATAACTAAGCAAAAGCTCTGGGTGGAATCGTCATGAGTTGTAATGATAAAAAAAATGGTTTTCATGATAAAACGAACACCACTCATTTATAGCACTTATTACTACCACATTAAAACTTGTCTTATTCGTATAGTAAATTTACTTCTTTAGCTTACCACTAGAGTTAATTTATTGTAAGGACAAAAAGTAGTCATTTTTTTGAAAACTGTTGTTGCCCTATACTCGTTTACTAAGTGTTGCTAATGCCAGAGTGTGATTGCATCCGGCTTTTCAATGAATTTTTCTAAAACATCAACCTATCGAAATTGGAATAGTTCTTTATGTGTTCTGTAAAAACCCAGATAAGATCTGAAGATAACATCGCAATGGAAGAATGTCACCTACTAAAACGTTTTGCTGCTAAAACATTCTGTATAATGTGGTTTAAGTTAGCAATCTGTTCTCGTAGAAAGGAAATAGTTTGATCGTATATCTTCCATACACCTACCAGAAGCTTTTTCTTAAATTTTGATGGGACCACTCTGCATGTTGAAGCAAGTGTTGCCTTTTGATTATATTTTCAGCAACGAGCATTTGCATAAGCGTTAGTACTGAAATATCACATTTTCCATTAAAATTCTCATCTTGGTATTGCTATGAAATGCAATAGGGTTAATTTATGGTTTAATAATGGTTCCGTGAAGTTTATAATATATGCAACTACGAGTTATGTTAAAATGAGTCTTCTTTCACAACGTTATTTCAGCGTTTGCTTGTGGAAATAATCTCGAACTCATTCCTGGGAATTTGGTGGTAATCTAAATTTCAAATTAGGGTCCAATATTAGTTTACAAAAAACATCTGGTTGGGCAGGTGGAATATGAAAATGTGACTTTATTTTCATTTAGTGCACGCAGCTGGAACTTTCATTAAATTCTGGTTAGAATACTGATTATATCTGGAATGTGTTCGGGATTGTCTCATCAAATAAGCTAGCTGATCATATTCAAATTCAATTGCTGCTCACTGAGTTACATAACGGTGTGTAACCTTTCATACACATTATTCTGTTTGTTGACATCAGCCATTATATAATTTGAATCAATTTCGATAGTAAACAACTCTAATTGCAGATTCGTATATGAGACTGAACATTTCAATGGAGTCGGTGAACTCCTAGAAATTCTGGGATCTATTATTAATGGTTTTGCGTTACCGCTTAAGCAAGAACACAAACAGTTCCTGGTCAAGGTAAGTAAATATGTGTTGTTTCCAATCTACTGCTACTACTGACTTTATTATCATTTATCGGCGGTTTAGGATCTAATGCAAATTTGATTAATAATTTAATCCACATTAATTGCAAACATTTTCTACTTGTTTGAATGCAGGCTACTTTTAGCCTATGTTTAATAAAAACCTATTATCGCCTAGTTTATCAACGATTTGTGAATTCTTGGGAATTGCTTTTGTATATTGTTTTGTTGATTATTGGTTAAAAGAAAGAAGCAATATGGTACAGTTGGGTCTTGTTAATTATTTAACGTTGAAAAATTTGCTGCAGTCGAATGTAATTTTTTAAACTTAATTTGAACGAAAATTATTTTTTATTAGGTGCTCATCCCCCTCCACAAGGTTAAGTGCCTGTCTTTGTATCACGCGCAACTAGCCTATTGCGTTGTGCAGTTTTTGGAAAAAGACCCCACTTTAACAGAGCCCGTTGTGCGGGGTCTGCTTAAGTACTGGCCCAAAACTTGCAGTCAGAAGGAGGTAAGAAAGACATATCAATGAAGTGAAAATAGTACTGGGAATTTAAATAAAAAAAAACAACTATTAGTAACTTTCAAAGCTAAACTCATGCCTGTACATGTAGGGTTATTCAAAATTACGTTGCATAGTGTTAACTGTAAAATTCTCGTTAAATAACGAGCAAAAACAATACAAACTAGGGTTGCGAAATCTTCGTTTACCAGATAAAGATGTTTAAGATACAACCATTTTTAAGTACATACTGAATTTGAATGAAGTAGGTATTTCTTGGAGCCTCAAACGGAATTACAGATTATACGTTCGTATTTAAAAAAAATGTCGACAATGTAGTCTATTGTCGAATTGTTTATTAGTTTCTTTTCTATGTTTTTATCTCTAATGAGGGTTAATTAAGTAATAATCTTGTCTTTAAGAACCTGGTATATCAATAGATAACTGATGAGTTCATTTACTTTCTGTGAAAGATAATTGTCTATAAAATTTAAATTTTATTTTTATAAACTGACCGAAATAATATTATATGTACTATATTTTTCAGTATTTATTTAATCCTGTATTTTCTAAAGAATCTAAAGATTTTGAAATTTCTCGAACTCTTGTTACTGTCTTACTGTTTTTCTGAAGCACGCTGTAATTTTTTACATTAATTAAATAACCTGTAATTTCTATCATTATAAAGCTAATTCAGAACTGATTATTGTAAACATTAATAGTATAAACTATGAATAGCGGACGTGAAAAAGTGACCATAAATCTAGAAAAAAATGCGCCAAGTAGACAATTACTTATAATTTGAAATTTTAGATTCGAATCCAAACATTCGTTGGAATTGAAACTATAGAAATAAATTGAATTTGAGCAGCTTTTTATAGATTTTTAGACAAATCGATTTTTTTCAATTCTATAGATTCAGTTGATCGATTATTTGATATTTAAATATTTCCGGTGTGAAGTCTCGATGGAAGTATTCGGCATTTAATTACTAATTTTCAATTTTTTTTTCAGGTGATGTTTTTGGGCGAGATTGAGGAAGTCTTAGATGTAATCGAACCATCTCAATTTACGCGTATTCAAGAACCTTTATTTAGACAAATTGCTAAGTGCGTCTCGAGTCCCCATTTTCAGGTAAATAGAACTATCGTGTTTGAAACCCTTTGTTAAAGTATAGTGATCATTGCAATATTTTTTATTAAGCTGAAAATGATCTTGTCAATAAGTACATACATAAAATTCTGCTGCGGAAGAAGATCCCACCAAATAGTATTTAATTGGTGTTTTTTTAAATTTTCAGGTGGCAGAGCGGGCTCTATATTTCTGGAATAATGAATATATCATGTCCTTAATGGAAGAAAATAATCACGTGGTTATGCCGATAATGTTTCCGGCCCTGTATCGGATCTCAAAAGAGCACTGGAATCAGACAATTGTGGCGTTGGTCTACAATGTGCTGAAAACATTTATGGATATGAATTCCAAGCTCTTTGATGAACTTACGGTTAGCTATAAAGCGGAAAGACAAAAGTAAGTTGTTTGTTATTTCTATTCACGTTAAATTGAAAAATGTTTTGGTGTTGTTGGGCAATTGGGGATTGATACAGTTTTTATTCATTGCAGAGAAAAAAAGCGGGAAAAAGACAGAGAAGAGTTATGGAAACGTCTGGCTGAGTTAGAGTTGAATCACAAGAGTGTGCCCAATTCCACGGGTTTGAGTAGTTCAATTGCCCAATCGACTCCAGGTAGTGGAGCGACTGCTACCCAGAACAACAACCCACCTGGCAGTGGCAAGAAGTGATACGTTGCAAGAGTAACGCGGGTCTAGACTAGAACGGTAAGTGCCATGATTGTTCTTTTATCTCTGGAAATCATTTCAGAGATTCATCATCAAATCCAAAGAAATGTTTGTGATTTTTAAATTCATGTTTTGTTTTTCTGGCGCTTGTAAAGTTTTTCTTTTCCCTTTAGAACGTAAGACCTGTCAAGCCGCTTTATTGGATAACATGTCAAAATCAGCTCCTTGTAGATTTCATCTCAAGTAACCATATAGTGTCAGTTAAAAAAAGACATTTAGTGTGCACATAGAATATTACCAATTTGGACTGCATACCGTGCCGTACCTAAACTTAAATTAACTTTTAATTAATTTACTTAAAATGTTGTAAAAAGATGAATATTAAATATTATTAAAACGTAGTGTTTAGTTTAGTAGCACTTCTTGTGTTGAAAAATCATGTTTAAAAAGTGTAATATATGTTTTTTTCCAGCAAGTAGGTTTTGGTTTTTTTTATTTGCTTGTTCTAATTTATTTTTATTTATTTATTATAAGTATATATGTCACGAATCTGAAAATTTTTTTTTATATATAGAATACTTTTTTCGCATTTGCTAAGTTTCTGGATTGTTCATGCATCGCTATTCAAGATCACTGGTTAGTGCGGTATCGGTTCATAGCAGCCAAACTGTTCGAGATAGAACTGTTTGAAGTTCTAATGTTAAAATAGTCATTTTTTATCTATTCAGGGTGATTCGGTTTTATGGAACGCGTTGTGTATTTTTACACATCCTGATCAAAATTCACAATTCTTTAGTCCGTTTGCATCCATTTTAACAAATTTTTCGATATTAATCTTTTAGTATTTTCAAAATGGTTCAATTTCATACAAGTGTACGTTGAAAAATTTATAACACGAAACGTAATAAGTTCAGTAACGCCCAAGCAAGGAACCTCGCACAGTTTCGGCGTTATAAACGGATTTTACACTAAGTCATCCCAAATATCGTAAAAATAGTTATTCTATTCTTAAAACTGTAGGACTAAAACGTTTACTTGGTCTTAGTCATCCAAATGTTAATCATTGAAGTATCCAGATATAATATATAACAGGCAGCAATATCAGCATTAAAATTCAATTCAAATTATCAAAAAAAAAGGTTTCCACATTTTTGAAAATAATATTTGTAAGTTGGAATTTTGAATGAGAAATTTTGGACTTCTTCACGAGTTGATCATACAGCTTGATTTTAATAACATAGATACACATTTCGTTTTTGCAACTTGAGCAGTTTTGAGTTTTAATGGCTATATTTATGGCGACTCATTAAATGATGCCTAACGATCCGTTACAATTCTCAAAATTTAACACATTCCTTAGAACAATGATTTATGATGTGATTTTTAACAGCTGATGTGGCGTAGCCAGGAATCGGCCCGAATAAATGGAACTTATAAACTACTAAAAATCACCGACCTTAGAAAAACTCATCGTGGCTGCAATCACTGTACATTTTAACATTTTAGTGAATGTGCTGTCTTCTACTTAAAAGTAGCTGTAAATGGACAAATGTGCTTTAGGAATCAAATACTTCTTTGGAAACTGTATATAAGCTACGAGAAGGATTAATTTAAACAGTTAGAAATAGAGCGACATGTTTAAGATCTCAAGCTAAGAAGTTTTCGCTGATATGTATGAAACCGTCCTTCAGTAAACAGCCACAATTGATCAATAGAATAGCATAATTACATCGTCACATGTATATTTATTATTAACATCATTTACGAAATTAAGCTTTAAGCTAGAACATAATTTAGTTACAATTCTAGGTTTCACATATTGTTCTCATTAATCGGAACCGGGTGTTGCTGGATGCCATACCTGTTGTTAAAGAAAGCAAAAGCTCTATCATTATTTCATTTCAATCGACATTATTTTTTTATTCAGATTCGTATAGACATATTGAATGGGCTCTTAAACATGTCAACATCCAAATTGGTATGTGCGACGGCATCTTACCTATTAGAATTACGAGGTAATGAGAATTTTTTGTTATAGAGAAAACGTTTTCTATCAAGAACTGTTTTTCTTTGTATTCAATATGTCTGTGTAAAAATTGCCTACGAAGGAAAACTTACTCTGCATTGAGACTGTAAGACTTGCAGTAAAGTTTAATTCTTCAAAAAGTTATCGTTGTACTTTGGCTTTGTATCATTGTAACATAATACGCAAAAACCAAATGCAGAATTTTCATTTCATTTAAAGGGGCAACTCGATAGAGGAAGCAATATGTTTCATTAACTAATTCAAATTATATATACGTAAAACATATAATCGTGTTAACTAAATTTGGCAGAATTACCTATTTGTGTGTTTAATTTGACTTGATAAGACATTTCTTTGTCAAGGCACTGTTAAAAGTAGAGCTTTAAATACGATTGAATGAAAAAACTGTTGTTTAACGTTGAAAGTTAGTTATTTTGTTACAAACCTGTTAGTAGTTAATGATCTATATTTCTCATTAATCGATTAGGGATGTATAGCCGAAAAGGGATTATTAAATAACCGTTGTTTGTATGTTATAAAATTCATGGATTTTTAATCGAAGAATATATCCCCAATTTTTTCGCAGAATAATTGTTTTGTTGAAATTTTGATTTTTGGTGTTTTTATTTTTGAAACATGAACACTTGGAAACTAAAGTGTGTCGCAGCTGACTTCTACTTGCCAAATAATTAATTTAAAATTGCTTGTAAATTGTATTGTATCTAAATTAGAAAATCACCCATGAGCCTGCCACCTGAAAATATCTAAACATATATCATGCCATATGTTGGGTTCTGAAATACTGCGACCAATAAATAAATAAAAATTACTGCAACAATTTGTTGATGAGAAGAATGGAAAAGGTATTTTTGAAAACATTTTCTACAATGAAACTTGTAACAATGCTTTAAAAAAGTTAAAAATCACAATTTATACATCTGTATAGGGAGGCACTTCACAACTGACCTTTCTAGAAGCACTATTACGTTCACTTTAGAGAAAAGCTTTGTACTAAGGAAGACGGTAAATTTAAATATATAGCCATTGTATTTAGATAGAGTAAGAACTTAAACATACCCCAAGTATGCATGGCGAGCTCAATCTTGAACGTAAACCTACCCTAACTCATTAGTTTGCAGGTGTATATGTTTTGTAATTATGATAATGATGTTAAGGATGTTTTGCTATTTTATTATACATCAAATTTTAGATCCAAATTGTATGTTTCGAAAAGATAAAAATATGCACCTGTAAATGAAAAATTAGAAGTATTCCCTGCTAATATGTGAATAAGTTTAGGGCCATAATTAAATTTAAAAAATCATATAAAAAATTCGCCCTTATTATAATGGTATGTAACATATTAATTAAATACCACTATAAAACTTGTAGATATAATATATGAAAAGTATATTGTTAAAGTTTTATTATTTTCTTAAATAGTTATATTACTTTGTAGGAGGCATTAGAGTGGAGTATTTTCGGTACATGTGACCTACATATAGCTTCAATTTAATTTACTCACAATCATAAGATCGTGTTTTGTGTTAGCTGTTTTATATTTATTCGATTTCGTAACTGATGTAAATTATGTGTGGTTTTAGAGAAAAAAGTTATTTTTTTCTTATAGAGTGCCCAACAAATGGATATTAACAAGATTTTATTAGAATGGTATATATTTTTTTTTAAATTAGGATATAATGTTGTGGCACAGAAAATTTCTGAACATTAGCACTACGATGAGCTTTTCTAGCGTCCTTTTCATATTCGTCAATGTTTTTGCTATTTATTTGGAAATGTATATGAGAATCTAAAACTACCTATATGTGGAAATTGTAAATATTTTCAAGTCTCATCCATATTTATATTATTGAAAAGGATACTAAACTAGGTGTAAAATTAAACTTGTTAGGAAAGAAAATACTCCAATTCTATCTGCGGAAACTGTGAACTAATTTTAATTTAGTTGTTAGGTTTGTTTTGATGAATTACCCAACATTGTGAAATTAAAGCAAATCAATACATTTATAAACTTTCATAATTTGTATAAGAGCTAATTACCTCGTTATTTGAGGATTTATAGTATCTGCAGTTTGTCAATGTACGTGCGGGAGTACGTAAATAAATATTCTCATTTTAAAGTCGACGCCTTTTTATGCTTTCGTCCTTCAGAAAATTTTCTAATACTGCATTAATACAATTCCTCTAGTCCAATGTAAGAAATATATTAAACACTTGAAACGGAGCCAAAGTTTTGGGGTTCCATATGAAAATATTTAAAATTACGGAAATCTACATTCAATTTATCTTCTACTACCTAGGAAAATCATAGTCATATCATATCCTATGAATAGCATGGCGTGTGCAGGAAACGCTCTTGCCGTAATGACGGGCAATCCTTTCCAGAAAAACTTGATTCCTGAAAGTTTTGATTTATAATTATCCACTTGCAATAACACTAATAAATTGCCTTCTTCTCTGTAAAGTTTCTGGATACAGTCTGTCATGTTATGGTAATTTGGATAAAGGAGATCGTCAGCTTGCATTCGAGTTTTCACTACGTCTACTGGTAAGACTGTTGATATAGAAGCAATTCCTTTAAAGGATTATTTAATTAAGAAAACACATTGGAAAGGAATAATTTCTTGTTGTTTTAACATGTATGTACCTGCCCATCCTCCGGCCCAGATTTTGTGATACCATTGAACATCTTCTCTATTTTTCGGCAATAAACCCTCATACACCACAAAGTAAATTCCACCAGTAGGGACGTCTCTAAAACGTTATGATTATACAAAAAATAAATTCGTTAGTGCAACAGTGAACCATTTTTACGTCTTTACTGTTTCTTAAGTATGTTAATAATCACAACTTCCTGCTCTTGGGAACGCCACAGTAATTTTTGGATCAATTTATATAAGAAAAGCTCTAGAAAATAAGTTCGATTAGGCATTTTTTAAAGCAGTTTTTTTTTGAAGGCGAAGAAATACGTTTCCTAACCATACGCATGCAAAGTATTCTACATTTTCATGTAGATACGGAAGTGGATGACAACAAATTTCTAATTTTTGTTGATTGTTAGTACATAGTGTTAACATAGCGAATCTGCAGGATTATTTTTTAGTAGGTTGGTGTTTCCTCGATTTCTTGAACAGATATCGATTCTTGATCATATCCTTCAGGTATATAAAATATCTGGTAATCGTATCACATTCCTGTAGTGAAAACAGGACGAATTATGCCAAATGTGGACGGTTTTAAAGAGACAGAGCACCAAAGTTAAAATGAAAAACTCAAAAATATTAATTATTAGGGAACTGATACATTTTTCGGATCTTTAGTGTCGCGAAAAAAAATTTATTTGCGCTTCCCGAGCACGAGTGGCATGCATCTTTGAGTTGTTTCTTATCTGAAGATGCAAGTCATTCACGGCGCGAGAAACTCACCAATTGGTCCCAAAAGCTCAACCCTTGATTGCTTTATTTTTGTTTGTAATTCAATAGTTATACAACGTTAATACAATTAATTAATTAATTACAAACAAAATCTGAACGAAATTTTGTATCAGATTTTTTTAGGCGAGAAGTTCGAATCCGTTAACATTTTTTTTGTATATTATTGTATATTATATTATTTAGTAAAGCGATGTCGGCCATTTACAAATGTTCTATAAAAGAGCAACGTTTTTAGCGCTCGAATATAGCAGTTACCTACGTCCAAATATATATACAAAGTTTTTCATCCCGTTTTTACATCTATTTTCAATTTTTTTTTAACGTCTAGTTTATTTTAGGGTAATACCAATTGATTCAGGGTGTCTCAAATTGAAGCGGCAGATCATTTACATTTTTTTATTGGAATATTCTAATTATACGCAAAGTTCTATGCCTATGAGTGTTAGAAAAACGCATTTTTATGTACCACAGCGCTTAAAACAATCAGCCTGTAGATTCTCAATCATTTGGAGTGCTCAATGATAGATATAAATACTGAAGTTTAAACTGCATTCTAAATTAAATTTGAATGCCCGCAAACTTTCAGAAGTTACATAAAAAAAACTTTCTTCAAAGTTCAACACTCCATATGTTGCGGAAGCATGGGTAGAGCTGCTTTCAGCCTAAATAGTAGTCTTCAATAATTACGGGGAACCATCCCCTATTTTTTAAGCCAATTTTAAATGCTAAAATGTTGCTGAACTCAAATCAAGATTTAAAAAAATTAAGCAATCGTTTTATTATGCCTAATAACAGGCATAATAACGACACTGTAGATAATACCTTATGAGCATAGGAACGAATCCTTTGTACAGCCCTCGAAGTCCTTTAAGAGCAAAAATTGTCTTGAACGTGTGAATGGAACCTTCAAACTTTAAAGCGTTTGCATTGTGCACCCAGGGGCTTTTGTCTTCTGTGCTAGTTTGCAAAGCAATTTTTACTAATTCCACTGGACACATTAATGTGACTTGCAAAAACCCTCCAAAGCATCCTACAGCAAAGATAAAATACGTTTGTTGTAGTGATTTACACTTTAGGAATATTACCCGATACGAATATGTTCCACAAGAACTTTGTGCGCTGTTGGTTGTAGTTTAGATCTGCTTGATCCGCACCACTCAGCAATTTCATAAAAAGTCCAGTGCCTCCAAAAAATAAGGAATTGCTTGGTCCATATGCAATTAGAGGTGAGGACATGCCTTTGAAAAAACCCAGGGAACCTTCATATTTGAACGTTTCCCTTACAGCTACCCAAAAAGATGTTGAAAAGTTCTGTTGTCGAACTTTGACCGTATCAAATGGATAGCCAGTTACAACGCAAAAAATGCCTAAAAAATCGTTGAATTAGAAATACACCGCTCTTCATCTATTGGTAAAGGCGAACAATTGTTTGGGTATTGGGCTTATCCGGTGTCAGCTTCTATCAATTTAATTATATGCCCGGAGAAAAGGACAGGAAGCCGTCTAAGATGTTGTATCTCTGTTTTTACCAATTCTAGTTTCGCACAGCGTTGAAATGAAAATTAGCGTTTAAACACGGATTCGAGCGTGCGTTAATATCTTTTGATTATGATTGATGTATTAATTTTCTACGGGAAATAAAATACCATTTAATATAACTCGATTTGAGTGTCGACTACGTCTCAGACCTACTTTTAACGTCAATTAACTGACAGATCAGGAAATTCCAAAATAAGCTTTTGACTAATGAACTAATGTAAACAAAGCGCTTCTGGCAAAATTAATTGAAAAAATCGGTCATTTCCGCGAAACCAGTGAATTATTTCTTTTTAACATGAAAAGTGAGCATGTGTTTTACTTACCACCAACCCAGCCAGCAATAAAATCGGCTACAAAGGCAGAAGTCATGTTTAAATAGATCAACACAGGATAGTTGCTCTTGGAATTTTAAACAACTTTTTCTGGCACTTTCCACGTAATTTTCGGTGCCGCCGATGTTTAGTGCTTTGTACTAGTTACCCCCAACATAAATATCGCAGCTGCAAACTTGTTGGGTTTTTGTATGGGTTGCACAATCGTGCTATTAACTTTTTAGCTTTCAACTTTTCAGAATGTTGTCCAGGAAGAATAAGGATCTAAGGGCTATTAAGGATGGCGTTGTGGGAAAGTATGTCAAAAAAGATACCCCGCCTGAAATGCCAAGTAAGTCACGTTCCACCTTTAAGGAACGTTCATCAATAAAACCTTTCTTTTTCACTTATTCAGTAATTAATGTTTGGACCACTGAGCCCAAGAGACGTAGTTCAAGTCAAAGCAGATCGTCGCTTCCACCCCAAGGTTTGTCACAACCATCGCAAAACAGCAATGCTGTTCAAACTGTACAGAAGTTTGGTAACCAGAAAACTACCATTAGTGATGTTGGTTTGGGTGCTCACGAAGGGAAATACACCCCCAGTGCTTCTGTACCAGACTTGGCCACAAAGTAAGCAAGAATGCAATAGTTTTTTATCCTATTTGGCGCTAGGTACTGAAGCTTTCCAAATAGCTATGATTTTTTTGTTCTCACATACCCAAGGGGGTCACGACCCCCCCCCCTCCCCTTGTGCTGGGTTTATGTCGACTAACGATAATTTTTCTAATTTCAAAGACAACAAGACAACAAAAGACTGAATTTCTACTACTTGACCCCCCCTGACCCCATTGAGAAGCTGATCAATCATGTATCCTCAATGCCCCAATTATTAAATTGAAGTTACTTTGAAACGACTTTGTATACTTAGCGTTAACAAGAAAATCGTTTTCTTAACGTAATCTTGCGGTAAATGACACAGCTAGATTTTCAGAGCATATTGCAATGTTTTATACAAATATTAAAAATAAATCTTTATTTGTCTAATAAATTCCAATATTATCAGTCCAGTTTTTCCATTGGTCATTAAATCCAAGAAGTTGTTTAATATTTAGGAGTTAGGTCTCTATGATTTGTATATAAACCAGTATTTATTTTTTTACTTAAAGCTTCCAGTTGACTGCGAACTGAACTAGAATAATGTGGCATTGTTTAGATATTCAGTTACATTAAACTACAATCCAATGGTTTATCAAATAATATTTCCAGATTTGCAAATTTATCTGTGGGTCCAATACCAGAAAACAGTTCCGGATTATTGGCTGGAAACAATTTTATCAACGCAAACAGCATGAATAGTAATCCACAGCATCATATTTATGCAAACCAATCATTGGCTAATGTTTATCTGGATTCATCAGCGGTAAGTAATTTTTAAGGTAAATGTAATTTTTTGCAAACGCCAAGTGGAAAACTGCACATATTTTACGAATCAGTGCAACTGCATTAATGGAATATTACTACAAATTTTTTTTCATCATGCAACTATTTATAATATAATAAATGTTGTTAATTTATGTCTGGAAGATATGTTACTTACGTAAATTGTGCGCTGAATGACGCCAATAAAACACATAATAGAAAATAACTAAAGTGAATTTAATATTGCAAATAAATGTTACCTAATGGATGTGCTATAATAAACAACACCAAGATGAACTCTTGACTTTGGTCCAAATTCAAACATCGGTAATATTTATCATTCCTTGTTCGCTAGTTTGAGCATTATAAATCTATGTTTAAAGGGATAAGAATGATTTCATTTTCTGTGATAGAAAAACCAAAAAGCTTTAATGGGAATTTAATAGAATGTTAATAGGACTTAAGTTTTTGAATATTCGTAAAATATTACACATAATATTAAATATACAGTATGTTCACTTAAGTTGAAGCCATAGTATAGAAATCATATAAAAAATTATGCAATTCTTAATAAAAAGCTCTGTATGGTTTAAAACAAGCCAGATTTGTATTTTTTTCAGTTTTATGCAAGGTATTTTAGGAGTAATTCAGCTTGATAATATAGATTTTTTTGCAAGGGAAAGTTTATTAGAATTCAAAAGCATGTTCAGAAAAGTAATAAAATCAAACTAATAAATTATGAAAAAATAGATTGTGTAAAATAAAAAGTGTACGGATAATTTTGGAAGATTTTATAAAACGTAATTTTTCACGAAATACCAAATAATTATCTAATTTACTCTTGAGCCAAGTACACGTTTTTTGAGAAGCTTTGCATGGAATTAATAAAAATCAGCTAAACATTATTTTAAGCGCTAGACTATGAATAACTTTTTGTAAAGAATTACTTATTTTTAATTACTAAAAAAGCTAATTAATTTATCATCGGAAAACTAGCTCAATAATTTTATTATTTATTTCACGAAAAAACTTAGGCTTCGGAACAGGAAGTAGATTTTTTGACTAATTAAAATTATCATAAAAAAATGTATTATACAATTGAGCTGTTATGGCGGTTTTTCAAAAGCTGAGCTCAAGCTCAAAAGCAAAGTGATAAAGGTAGTTTAAACTTAAAAAAAGTGAATAAATTACATTTTGATAACGGTGGGAAACGTCGTTTCAGAATAATGCTAACTATGTTGAAATTGATCAAATATATCCTTTAACGCCAGACCAGAACAATGTATACAAGGATAACTATAACAGGACGAGTTCCCCAATATACCAGAATACTCGAGACAGTAGCGTAGCCAGGTAGGATAAATAATCATAAGTAAAAAATTCAGTACAAAAATATTTTTGCTTTTGTCAATGTATAGATTTTTGTATCCTTAGGACAGGTCCAGACATCCAATCCACTCCCATTTATAGCAATACTCAAATAGACAGATTTAATAGAAGCCAATATCATAGTGGAATTCCCTATGGAGAATCAATTGCTCATCCTCTTAGACATAGTTTGGGTAGAACTGAGAATACTCAAGGTACAACAAGGAAATGTTAAAATAGCGTAACGAACATAACATGAAAGTGATTTTCAGAGCCATCTGAAGAACTGCCTCTGCCACCTGGTTGGTCCGTAGACTATACGTTAAGGGGAAGAAAGTATTACATTGACCATAACACTAAAACCACTCATTGGTCACATCCCCTAGAACGAGAAGGGCTTCCTACGGGCTGGCAATGTATACAAAGTCCCATTTACGGTGTATATTATGTAAAGTAAGTTGTCGGCTTTCATTGCAAATCCATCCGGCTAACATTTGAATTATATTTCAGCCATATAACAAGGCAGGCACAATATGAACACCCTTGTCTAGTTCCTTGCTATAATTACAGCAGTATTGCTCCCCAAACTTACCAGCGGTACGTTCCAATGAGACCTACTCATTATCAACCGCATAGTGTTTTGGTTCCGGCTAATCCTTATTTAATGGAAGAGATTCCGCATTGGTTAAATGTATATTTTAAATGTAAGTATTTATAGATATACTATACTCTACAATAGGATTCTTTTAACGATTAACATTAAGAACTTGGGTAAGTCAGGCAAGACGTTTTAGAACAAGAAAGTCTAGATATTTGGCTTAATACATGATACGAAAATGTTAGTTTACGATCCAAACACGCAGTCATTCAACACTAATGATTGTTTAAAAGAATTTTCATTTCGAAATAACGCACTTGTAGTAATTATAAATAAGCTCTTAAAGTGGCCTGGCTTTGAGTGTTATATATATGTAATTAATCGATTTTTTTTCTTCCAAGTTGAGCGAGAACCGGAAGTTATTTATATTTTAAAAAGTCTATAGTATCTCTTTTTGGTATATGCTCACTAAACTGGAACGCATAATCCAACCGTTAAAACCGATTTCTGCTGAGTGAAAGTAACATGTTTAAATGGTCAACTAATAACTAATCTGCATCTTAATCTCAATAAGTCCTATTTTTGTGTATTTTAGCAGCAAATATTGCAGATTCTTAAAGCGTAGATTGTATCTGCATTTGTTCGAATTGTTTCGAATGCTTGTTAGTTGGTTTAGAAGTTTTTTTCGCACATAGCAGTCTGATTTTCTAGATTATCTTATTTGGGTATTTAAGGTCGTAAACGCTTCGCATGCCATATACAGAATGTAGAAATTTGTAATTTTCTTGCTTAGCGTTTTGCTAGTGGTTTCTGAAATATTTGGCTCAAAGTTAGGAGAGGAAGTTTAACAAAATCGATCAATATTCCAATTCCCATTTCTCGATGTGCAGCTTTAGAAAACTTAATTTAATTTACCTACTCTGTTTTAGCAAGTACAGAGATAGATCATAAGCTGAGATGGGATATGTTTAGGCTATCAGAATTAGAGTGCTATAATGCTATGCTCACAAGGCTCTACAAGCAAGAACTGCAAAATATTGTAATGAGATACGAAACTTACAGGCAAGTCTATTGTTTTTGTGGCAAATGAATCATTTTCTTGGAATACATTTGAAATTAGCTTTGTATTATTTTAGAGCATCCCTTCTGGTGGAAATGGAAAAATTTAGGGTAAACCAGACAAACCCAAGGCTGTGATCTGATATGAACGCGTTCCTACATATTATAAACACCACTACATAACTCTCCGAATATAATTAGATTAATATTAGATAATACATATGACGATGTTTCCGTTGATACATTCAATTTCGTAACATTTATTATATTTAAATTTAAAACTCCAAATCATGTTAACATTGATATTGTAAGTTTGTCTAAAAATGCAGGTATTTTTCCACCTTGATCTGATTTAGAGGTATATACTTCAGTAGTTTGAATAGCCATAATCTTTCCTGTTAGGTCTATAAACTTTTAACTTATTATCCACATTATTTAGTTTCTAGGTTCACGTTTAATTCTTTAGTGTTTCTTTATTGAGCCCTGTCTCAAGTTTGGTAACCGGTGGATCAAGTACTGAAATATTAAAGCCATCTATTCTTATAATTTTTGCTTTCTGGTCTCCTCGTTCTAAAGCTTCTTGTTGACCTGCAAACATTATCATGACGTCATTAAAGTGCGTTCTTTTAGTTGAATAAATTGTTTATATCTATATTTTATAACTCCCAAAAAGCAACACCAGGATTACAAAGAATGTAAATAAGTATTAAAGCTCTATTAAAAAGTGCCTAGTTGCAAAGCATAGTTTGTTACTTCTGAATGTTGGTCACTTCAATGATACTGAAATCTTTTTGTTTTAGGACATTAATTAGACTATTCATATGCTATTTCATAGGTATTGCGATCTTCAGAGTAGCACAATGTTTCTAATTATTTGGGTTAGCTAGAACACAAACCTTTACTAAGTCCTGTCCGTTGCTCAGGTGTTAATTGTAATTTTTTGCCTTCTGATTGGTATTTGAAGTATAATAAGCCCAAAGCATTCCAAGCGAAGAAAACGTAAATTGCTGATAGTTTTTTTGTCCATTTTGTAGCTTGCTCTGGTGACTTTGGACTAAACCAAATTCTGGCGTGCTTGTGCCACCATCGAAACCAAGTCATTACGTAAAATGTGTTTTGCTTAAAAAGGAACCACTCACACCTAACACTACTTTCTTAGTTTACTTTTAAATGCCGAAAATAAAACGAGGTTAAGTCGCTAAAAGTCGTTCAAAAACATATGATCGAAGTTGCTGCAGTAACAGAATGCCGCGCTGATGCCACTGCTAAGAACATTTCTATTAGCTTAAGAAAACTCGTTCATAGATCACAGTCTAGATTGAAAATATTAATTTTTCAGCCCGAAAAGATTGTCAAATGGTTCATTTGTCGCAGATAGAATAGCATTTTTTGCGTTTTCATATGTTCTTTCGTTTTGTGCATTACTCATAGGTGAATATTAAATTTGGCTCAGTTATACTGAGCAATACGTGCAGAAATAATGCCAAATTTGAAAACATTCGGTGCACAAACAAAGAAAGTACTAAATATAAATTATTTTAAAAATCTAAATTCAAGGGCTGCTTTTTTAACTTTGGAGATTGTCGGACACGGTCTATTTGCCACTGAGTTTACGGTACTTTTTTCTGAGATACCTGTATATATCGGGAGGCATAAACGGTTCCAAGCCGCAAGAAAGCTGTCCAACACAATCCCGCCAAACACAATCGATAAAAATAAAGTCAATAAAATTTGAGATGGCCTTTTTATTGGGTACAGATAATTATAAAATTTTTAATATAATCGAATTGAACCTTTAACGTGAAGACGATATAAAATTATTTCGCAGATTGCACGATTTGTTAACGTCGCGGCAATTTTTTACTTTCAGTTTCATCGGACATTTTGAAAATTGTCAGCTTTTGTTGTGACACCTATCAGCTGTGGTAGTGAGTTCATAAAATAGTTCCCTTATCTTGTTAAATTTAAAGAGAGTTTAATTGAATTAAATGGTGAGTAAGTTTTCGTTAAGTCTACACAGATGAAATACACCAGTCTTCCAATTATGCATCTGTTATAGCGCTTAGATAATATTAAATTAATTATATTTGAAAAAGTACTCAATTAACGAACACTGGCAGCACTGATAACAAAGCTATTCAAATAAGATTGTTTTATTTTAAAACGATAAAGCTCTTTATCAAAACTAATTTACTGGTTTGGAGTTGCTTTGGGAACATCATGTTAATAAAAAAGGTAATTTTGAAAAAAAAAAATGCAAACATGTAAAATGGCGAACCAGACAAAAATGAATAACTTTGAAGGATTGTCAAAAACTCAATTCAAAAAAAAATCTGCGAGAAAATAGCAAAATTGCCAGTAGTATGTTCATATAAATTTACAAACATAGCAACCAAAATGTGAGTACAGTAATTCATTATTGAACCATTAATTATACTTTCAAATGGGGCTCCTTATTTGGAAGAAAATCATACGAATTAAGGCAGTCTTCTTTAGCTTATCCAAGGTCTGTTTGTTTCAGTTTTAGTGCAACATTCACTTAGTGAGCAATGGAGAACGTAAGCGATACTATGGAGGAAAATTCTAGTCAAAGTTTAGATACTTCAACCGAGTCTCTCAAGTCTGAGGAAACTGCCAGCTTTAAAGGTGATAACGACGTTCGTGATAAGTTAGTTAGGTAAGTAATGTTCAAGTTTCAACCCAATATTATATCACATTGGTTGCATCTATGCGAGTCAGTAGGTGGGTATTGCTTACCTTATATGTTGATGGACCTTTGCGAAAAGAACCGGCATTATTAGATGTAGTGATATCGGGTGTCCAAAAATTGTATCTTCCACGCTCCGCGTTTGGACTCTTCAACCAAAAAAGTCAAAAATGGCTTGTGGAATTTTCGAAAATTTCCTCCTTGCGAAGTTACTGGCATTTTAAATATCGCAGTAAACGTATTTTTGCATATCAATTTTTCATATGGGTATCAAGCTAAGGATAGTTTATTTAAAATCAAACCATTCCGATAAAGGCAACACTACATTTTTCCCAGATATTAAACCCCAGAGATTAAAAGATATTAAACGCCGAGAATTATGCAAATTCCTGACCAAACATATTACGTACTTTTTTGGAAGATATTCGTTTACTGGAACCTCAAAGTATGGTGAATCAACATAATGGAACGCTTGCTGATTATGTTCAAAATGTTTGCGATATTTTAAATTGGCGATTTCAAAATAAATCTTTAATCACTTAAGTTATTCTGTATCACAGAGCATCAGAGAAAGATAAGCATAAGAGAGCATAAGATAAAACAATTAATTTTCAAAGTGAATTAATTATTCAAATATTTTATGTCATTAGAATACTACAATTCTTGGAATGTATACATTAATTTCATTTTGCATAATGCGTGGGACATCACATATTTTCATTCAGAATTACTGTACAATTTGCATTTGACCGTTTTACGTCTAGACGCCTCAAATTCCTAGTTATTTATTTATATGAACGCTGTTGTCTGTTTTTTATTCCGCTATTTCCGCTCTACCTATTTTATTTTTATCTTCGTTTCTAATTATCTGTTCTTAACATTGTCAATACATCCATTACCATAACGGTTTGAGGGTGGTAGATAGTCAATCTGATTGGGCTTCCATTGTCTTAACGTTGTTTAATCATCGTAATCAGAATTCCAATCGTACTGTTCGGTACCTCCCAACCGAAACGTGATTTTTAACGGTCTTTTTAAGACAATGGGAAGAAGTTCAATGAATTTTTCATTTAAGTAATTGCCATCATTATCTCGTTATGAAAATGTCGTTACTATTATCGCAATATGTGTTTGAATATTGAACTGACACATACAAGTGATATTGGATTGGTAAATATATTATTGTGTATGAGATACAGCATAAATAAGCAGGAAAATACTTGGAAGTTTTTAGATGTAAGCGTTTGTTTCCTGAATGTAAGTAGAGGTCTAATGCCGCATCCAGACCTAACGAGCCGAGCCGGAGTCGCGGCAAATGTTTCGTCAAAACCCCGACAGACCATCGATTTTCAGTCGGTGTTTTGACGAAATATCAACGGAATTGGCAGTGAATCAGGCTCGGCTCGGGCTCCGCTAGTTAGGCCTGGACGTGCCATAATAAAGCTGATCAATTGAAGTTTGCTGAAAGGTTATGGTAGTCCGATTTCAGTTGAAATCCGATTTCAACTTTGTTCTTAAGCATGGTCCAACGGTCAAGTGGCAAACTTCAAAATCATACAAATTTATTTGTGATTTTTAAATTTTTTACGTCATTTTCATTTTATTATACGTAAATATCAAGGCTTCAAAAATTAATGGTATTCCTCTTTCGTTCAAAAATAAAGCAAATGTGAATTTAGGTTTAATATAGGTTTTTTTACTTAATGTGGGGTCACTTTTAGTATGTTTACCAGGTTGTTTATACCTTTTCAATTTTAGGCAACTTCACAAATGTAATGGAAACACATGGTCTGAATTTGAGAATATTGGAAACCCTGGATTCAATCCTGAGTTTAACAAACCCCAGTCCCAACCCAGCAAAACCGTCCTGCATGTCTGCCAATCCCTCAAGAACCTTATTCAGAGAGATGCTAGTGAATCTTTCAGGTTACTAGACATTTAATTATATTTTGTTTATAATCATTATAAACACGGGCATAATGCAACGAGTCCCGCAGGCAAACTATTTACAAATTTATCCTTCCTATTGATGAAAAAAATATAATTCCCTAAATATCAGCTACTAAAAATAGCACCGGAAGTGTGTTCACTGTTTACCCTACAGTATTTGGTTTATTTTCGTTTATTTTGTATCAAGGACTAATGGGAATGTAGAACTTCTGCGTTTTAAATTAAGTGTAAAATAATTCAATATTTTTTCAAATCCTTTTTTTTGAGAAGTTTGAATATTAAGCAACTATACGCCTTTTGTTTTAATTGGCGCGATTGAACGCAGTAGATTTGGATTTTATTAATTAATGTTAGGATTGTTTGCAATTGTTTCAATGTGCCCAGGATGTTCCTTGAAAGTAAATGTTGTTACATCACTTCATTGCTATGTTCTTCACGAAGCACGAATTCACATTCATTAAATGTAGTGTGATGGTCAAATTCGGACAATCAATCATTATTTTCAAGTTTATTGAACTGTAGGCGAAGAACTGTTAGCTTAATATCCGATGAGACAATTTTGATCAAGGCGTTCACAATCCCGTATTATTTATTAATTTTTTTTATCGTGAACATATTGTGACTGTTATAAGGGCAGAACCAAATTTTTTGAAAAATCCAGTCTTTGTTTTTAAGAACATTTATTGATATAAAGCACTGCATGTTCTTTCCCGTTCTCCTTAATTATTTCATAATTTTCGCTACCCGTGGGTCTGTATTTTGCCTCCTTTGAACATAATGAAATCGATAACTAGTTGTAAGTAGTTATATAAAATGATATTCTTAACTATGACATGCCATTATTTAAATGAAATAACCTAATGTTTTTATAGATTCTGCTGGTAATAATCACATATTGATATTGGCAATTCGTGACGAATTACTGTGCGTGTGTGATTTCTGATTTATTAGAACCCGATTGAATTGAATGGTAATTTTATGCAGAAACTTCCAGGTATAATAAAGCATTGACAAAACAAGGGCAGGAGTTTTTTCCCGGAATTTTTCTGTCAGTTTCGTGCGTTTATAATAAAGAGCTCTATAAAGGGGGACTGAGTAGGAATTACATTTTTTGGGCTGAATTAAAATTATTTTTTTCATTGAATATTTACTGGAAAACCAAGTTGTACTATTTGACCTGGAAATTTTGCATAGTTTTAATCGTGTTTAGTTTTTTCAAACATCGAATCTATGAAATATGCATGCGTCCTATTTTTTTTTGAGTCAATTGATAGCATTTATGTATATTTAAATTGCAGTCGCGGGTATGCCATTTTCCATGTTCCATTTTTGCTGTGTTTCTATTTATGTGTCTAATCATTTACGTTTTTTAAGATGGGTTTACTTCATAGCATTGAGTTCAATGTCCGATATAAGGACTGATATAAGTTCTGACATGTACACATTATACGCAGACCAAAGGACTTAAAAATGTTCTTTCTGGGCTTAACAGAGTTTTACTTCCAAAAATGGGTACACATTCTGTAAAGTTATTCGTGCCGTTCAAATATTTCATTTATAGTACTTGTGGTAAATTTTTATTAGCATTGAAAACCAGTGTTTTATTTATCTTGCTGCTCAACAACGTTTATAGAAAGTAAATGATGACACTGTAAATCTATACCTATAAAATTTCTACTGCATTTCCCACATGTTCGGTAAAAACAACTTCTTGTATCTGTTTCAAACAGGGACAACCCGTATAGTATATCACATTGGAGCGCTCAACCGTACAGTTTCAGCCACCCCGCGTAATTTATTAGGTAATAAACAGACAGGCCACGGACTAATATTGAGTCAGTCGAAGAACATCAGTTTTCCTGAAAAGTTGTGGATTTTTCTGTTGCGGAGTTGTGCCGCGCGCGTTTTTTTTTGTGTCAAAGTTTATGGTTTTATAAATACTGACCTGACCGATGAAGTGTTAGAGATAGATGTATTCTCGATTAATCCTGTTAAATTGTGATTTATTGTGTTTTTTATTTTTTCGAAGAGAATCTGTTTCAAAGAGTTTTGAATCACCTTACTGGAATTATACGAAGTGAATTTAATTTAGTGATGTTTTCACAATTAAAATGTGTCCTTTGTTCTTATTTGAATATTTTTCAATTTTCTGATCTTGGTGATTAATAATTTTAATTTGTGTTAGTTTAATTCTACACCTACATAATGCTGTTTTTCGGCATATAAAATGTGATTTACGTATTGTCCGAATTCATTTTCACCCAAAGTGGTTTAACATCTCTCATAAAAACAGCTAGAAAAACATTTAGTTATGGTTTACTTCCGAAGAAACAAGGAATCTAGAACAATAAAAAACATGCTACCGTTCAGTTCTCGTTATTGACTGCTCTAAAAATAGCGCTCCTTATGCATATAATTATATCCTAATGTCCTTTCTGAAAAGGTTTTACCACTGAAAGGCAGTATAACAATTCCTACTAATTAACGCTCTCTTTCTTGAATCGTTCTTTTACAATGCCGTCCTTATATTGTGGCTATATCTCCTTGATGAGTCAATTTTTGGAACGTTACCCTCTATTGTAGTCTAGAGTATGATAGACTAAAGAAGAATTAGAAATTAATTGAAAAAAAATCGTTGAATTCATCCGTATTGTATGGCTTCGTGTTCTTCTGGTAATTTCTTTGTCAAATTGCAATTTTTTATTGCTTTGTTGCATAGCTTGACAGATTTTTTTATGATTTGATTGTTTTGATTCTTCCGTAATCCTAGACTATGGCTTAATGGTTGCAAATCGATTCTATTCTAGCTAGCAGGATCATTTTATAATCAATGTCTATTAAGAGCGGTTTTGGCTGCATGCTTTTCAGCTATTAAGACTGAGCGCAATGTAATTGCTGCTTCCGAGATTAGCTGAGTAATAGAGGCAGAATTTCCATGTTTTGCCCAAAACAAGCGCAATTGTTTCAATGTGTACCATGCTTATAAACTAGTGGTTTCCCTCTTAAAGGATAATTATCTTCATTGGTTGCACTATTGGCAACTTGTTATTTTCATGCCTTATTCTAGTACAAATTATTTGTTACGGCTTTGATTTATGTGCCTTATGTGTTTTTAATCATTAGTGAACGTATAGTGAAAGTTTGCAGAATGGACGTATAAAGAAACAGAACAGATTGCAATTTGACAGGAATTCTTCAATGTGCGTTAATGATTTTGCTAATCTATTTTGATCTGATGAGTAGAAAGTCATATCAAGCACGAACAGCGGAATGCTAGTTAGTTGCTCATGATTCATATACTCAAAATATGCCTTTAAACCGAGAATGTTTTATTTCTTTCATTTCATTGTAAATTTTAAGTGACGAAGTCTTAATAATCCCGAGTTTCTAAAAATACATTGAGCTTCAGCTGAGAAGCTTGCGGTTCAGACTATTTGTACACAATGAGGTAAGTGTCGACATGCAGTCTGATGATTATCGTTTAATTAGGCATTTTTGTCAACAAAATTTTATATTTTAATGTTTTTTTGTATAGAAAGTAAGTGAAATTATACAAATTATTCAATTTACATTGTCCCGCCATTGTGCCAAGCCCAAAACGAACTGTGCTTTTTTTGCGCTTATTTTGATCAGTATCTGCTTCGAAACGAACGACTGGTGGCATTAATTTTATCGTTAATTAAAGGTATTGTGGCGATAGGTAGAGCAACATAAAAAAACTGGGTTACTGCGGTCTGCAGGCTTGTGTATGATTCATAGAATTTGCGAAACAGATTGGCTGCGAGGAAAAAACAAATTTGCAATTTACTGAGAAATGAAAGTAAATATCTATTTCTTGATATTAATTGCATTTTCCATCAGCATAATTTAAAAAAATAATTAGTTTAATTATGATGTTTTAGATATTTTAATTAATCATTTTCTTATGCCTCCAAATGGCCAACGATTTGGTGTTTTGTTCTTTAAAATTCTTCATGTCTTGGCCAAGTTTGTGATGTTTGTTTGATTCTGTGGCCCCAATAATGTTTTCTTTAATTATTACGAAACCCTTACCGTACACCCTACGAGTGAAAGCAGTACAAACATTTCTGGCTTTAATTGATCAAATTTAACATGCGACAAACTCACAGAGGAAAAGGTAACAGAAATTTTCATATAACACAATTATTTATTTTTAATATTCATTTCATCATCTACCTGGATTTGAGAGAAATCTGGTTGTAAAACTGACTTCGTGATTATTTATTTATGCGATAAAATATTACCAAAAGCGATTCTCGTTTCGCGATAAGAGAAATTATTCTTTAACGTTCACTAGTTTTAACTACTCTTTTTTTTGCTTATTTAAAGTTATTTAAATCATATTGAAAACTTCCTCGATAACACAAAATCGTGCCAGGATTATAGAAAGTAATTTTCTAGGGCCGAAGTTTGAATTTTTAGGTTTAAGCAGACCTACTTAGGGTTGGCGTCTGTTTTTTTGTATTTTTCATAACTGGCTTCCAACAAAAAAAAACTAATTTTTGTATTCTACTGTATATGTTTGTTTAATACTTTAAAATACTGTATTATTTCCATGTTCTTATTGATAAAAAAATTTGCACTTTTAATGTGTTTTCCAGTTCGTCTATTTTACCTTACGAACCCAGCATACCGTCTGACCAGTGGCTCTTAGGAGGTCAATTGGGTTCCAGAAATGCCATTTTAGTATTCAAGAGTTCTGCATTGGCCAATCCTACCACTAGGTCAAATCAGGATAAACCAGGTCATAAATTACACGTGACTTATAAGGTATTGATATTATCTTTTTTATTAATATAATTAAAATATGATTTGTCTTATTAACCCACATTTATTTTGCGATAGTTTTTACTTTATGTTTTCACAAAAAGTACCTCTCTAGGTGTTACAAGCTGAAACAAAGTTATTATCGAAACTCCTAGACTGCCATGGAATTACTGAGGTTCCACCGAATTCATCTGATTTTAATTTATTATGGACTGGTTCCCACCCAAAACCAGGTAAGCTTTTAAATATTTTTGCTGTTTCAATTTCACTCCCAACTGATTATAAAAGTTATTTTCCAAGTAAAAAATATGAATGTGTAGATCTGAAAAATCGATATTATCTACGTACTTTGTAAATATCATTATATCATATTATTGATTGGTAAACCACAATTACGGTAATATGGTATAAACCGCAGTCATCCACAACAGTCCTATCAATTTTCCCAAGCTTACATATTTCGCTCGAGCGCCTTTGTCCATTGAATAAAGTTGCATGCTTCAATAAGCCAGCATATCAAAACTCTAAATAATAAATTGAAATAAAATTGATTGTGAAGAAGGCAACGTCTTTCTATAGAAAAGCAATCAATTTATCAATATCGTATAGACATGACAACAAATGCAATGCGATTTTAATCGCAGTCGTTACAAAATTGTAGTTTAATTACATGTTTCCGCTATGAGTCAATTGTTTATTTATGTAACCCCCTCGGTAATCTACACTTTAATGTTTTTTAATAACAATAAGACAATTGCAATTGTTTGGGTAATTTAACTTTACGTTTTTTCAGCACAGATAAAAACGTTTTCATCTTGACGTTAAAGAATTACTTTACAACAAAGTATGTTATGTATTAATGTTTGTATGATAAACGTCTTGAGGGTAATAGTACAAGGGCTTCAAAATTAACGATTTTTTAGAAACGCTTATTTAAATTTTCGCGAGTTTCAAAACCGATCGAAATATTTTTGTAACAAGCTTGGACTATACGACAATATGGAAGAATATTTATCGAATAACAAATAAAAACGATTTTTATTCGGTTGCACTATACTTGAGTCGATTACTTTCCAATGCATTTATGAATCAAATATTCATATTCAACAATGCAAAACACTATGTTTAAGGAATCGTGGTGATGAACGCAAGGAATACATATTCTGTAGTAAACCAAAGAAAACAGTTTACTTACGTTTTTATAAATTATTTAGTTAGTTTGTCTGTCTTTTGGGAGGTATGAAGGTGGATGGGAACCGTTCAGAGGCCCAAAAGACAGTTGCTTAGTGATTCAATATAAAAATCCTTATCATTGTATTTTCTTGTCTATTTAAAAAAACTGATTTTTTCGTAATTTGCTATGTTTTTTTAATAAATTCTTTATCACTGAATCTTTGTGAATAACGGCTTAATTTAGAGGACACTTCTGCTATTGAAGATGTGTTTCCGTCTTTGCAATTTATCGATCTATTGGTGTCGTTTTTGTTTATTTTTTTCGAACCATACGAACTTTTTCCTTATTCCTTTGTGCAGCGCCGTGAAGACGAATTTTGAAAAGTGCAGAGAAATTTAATTTCTCTAAAAGCTCTGCCAACAATAACTTTTAATTCTTGGCAGTGAAACTTGCATTTTGTCAGGGTTATTCATGGCCGACATGGAAGTTGCCGACAAATATTCGTTCTGCAAGTAATAAATTTTGCATGAAATTGCTTTTAGGTATTCACGTTAGGTGTTACTACCATGCCAGTGCTTTTTCTTTTTTTATTAGCCATAATATGATATTAGGCCAGCGTTTAAATAATCGATACGCCACTATTTTCCAATAAACATTTTTTCGTAGTTTTTATTTAATTACTGCCATAAATTATGTTTGTAGTGTTTTAGAATTTACTCATTGCATTTGATTTTGTAATAATTTACTTAAAGGAACCCTACGAACTCTAGCACCACACCAACGAGTAAATCACTTTCCAAGATCGTACGAATTAACGCGCAAAGATCGCCTGTACAAGAACATCGAAAGAATGCAACATCTAAAGGGCCTAAAACATTTCGATTTTATACCCCAAACTTTTGTAATGCCTACGGAATTTAAGGAGTTGTGCTCTACGCATCATCGAGTGAAAGGGCCGTGGATTGTAAAACCAGTTGCGTCCAGCAGGGGAAGAGGTACGTTTTCTATTTAAAAAAAAATAACTATACGGTAATTAGTTGATTGACTCAAGGGCATGACTTTAAAGAAATTTTATGCAAGTCATTTCCTTCAGCAGTTTTCATTTGTCTTATTGTTTCGAGGTAGGTACAAAAAGGAAGTGATGGTCGTTTAGTTAATTGTTTGATTTATCCGTTTTATGGTCCTTTTTGATTCCTTGTGTAGTTATTGTTACCAGTTCAAGGAATAAATATTTAATTGGTACTAGAATTGATTTGTTATGCTGGATAATTGGTATTTTTTTTAAAGGAATTTTTATTGTGGAGTCTCCTAATCAAGTGCCTCTGGAGGAACCAGTTGTGGTTGCCAAATACATCTCAAATCCCCTTTTAGTGGCTGGTCACAAATGCGATTTGAGACTTTACGTTGTTGTTACGAGTTTCGATCCATTGATTATTTATATTTACGAAGAAGGTAATATAATAACTTATCTTGGAATAGTAACTTTCAAAATAACATATATTATTACATTCAGTCCCTGTTACTTTATCTCCAATAATTGATTCATAATTGAACCTTATAATTACTTTGGTGTGAAAAATAATTAACTTTTGCAGGGGTATTTTAAATGCAGATGATTTCATTTTTACATTTTTTTCCGACAAGAGCGAAATTACTTATTGCGGATTTATTTCTTACTGATTCTTTAGTAGATAATGCCGCTTGGAGACAAAGATCAGGGCTTTTTTACTCATAAACCTTATGAACAATAATTAGCAGATTTAATGCTTTCACTAATTTAATATTTTTCTCAATGCAGTTTTTTCCAAAATGCACAAACAGTATAATTCCTTACTAACATCATTTAGGTCTGGTGAGATTTGCCACTGTGAAATATGATTCTAGTCACAAGCAATTGTGGAACCCGTGCATGCATCTCTGCAATTACAGCATTAACAAGTACCATAGCGATTATGTAAAGTAAGTATTTAATACTTAATTATTTAGTGGATGGGCTATTAATTTATGGGATATAAATTTGAATAAAACCGTTATTTATCGGAACAACTTGTTGAGAAATGAAAGGTTGCAAATCAGTTAGATTTTTATTTTAGATTAATTTTTCTATTGTTATGAGTAGTTAGGGTTATCAACATGATATCTGCATCTACACATATCGATAATCGGTTATGTTGTTAGTGCGTAAACTTGTAAGAAGTTTATTGTGAGTTATTTTTTTGTTTCTCGAAATAGTTGGACGGGATTTAGTTAGTTTGAAGCTTAGTTTTTAGAATAAAATGCATTTTAGATCGGATGATCCTAGTGCGGAAAACGTTGGACACAAGTGGACTTTAAGCGCACTCTTACGCCACTTAAAATCGGAAGGAAAAGACACCACTCTGTTAATGTCCCAAATTGAGGACATGGTTATTAAGGCCGTTTTATCCTCTGCTAATTCTATTATTTGCGCTTGGAAGATGTTTGTGCCACATCCGAATAACTGTTTTGGTAAGAGTGCAGATCTACATATTTATATGGAAAAAATGTCATCGCTTTCATACATTTAGAATTGTATGGTTTTGATATCCTGATTGATTCCAACCTGAAACCTTGGTTGCTTGAGGTGAATTTGTCGCCTTCATTGAACTGTGATAGTCCACTCGATGTTAGACTAAAATCTGCTATGTTAGCAGACTTGTTAACTCTTGTGGGGGTTCCCGCGGTTGATCCGATTTTAAGACCCACCAGTACTGTAAATTTAACCAAGGGCAATTTGGGACTGAAAATGAAACTTAGTAATGTGAGTTTTTACCAGAGATTTTATTAATTTTTTTATATGAATTATTTTGTATTTCAGTGTCGTAGAGTACATTCAGCAGACGGTCTAAGCAATGTTTCGTTGTCAAAAAAACAATCTTCGACGGTTTCGACACGACGAATTTCTTCAGCCTCTCTACAGCCCACTCCGGAAGAAAGTAGAATTGTTAAGAATGCACAGGCTCAGTTTGATAGACGCGGCGGATTTGTCCGTATATTTCCTGCTGTGGATAGTTGGACTAGATATGCCCAGTATTTAGGTAAAAATTTTACACGATTCATTCAGTATGTATGTTTTATTACTGTTTGATATCGATTATAAATTGTTTGTTGATTACGCATTCCAAGTGATTTTCCTTAAAATTTTTCAGACCCTGTCACCGGAATTCCGATATCTGGCATAGTTTCAAGCTCCTACAATGTCACTAATGCACATAACTTCAATATGTCTCTATATTCTCATTTGTTCCCTGATATGCCGGCCAGAGTCAATAGATCTAACGAAAAACAACAAGCGCGCGCCAAGTTTTCATCGCTGGATAGAAAAAGAGAGTCATCTTTTGACAACAACACATGTAGGTATTTCTTCGAACTACAAGTAAGTCGATACATACATTAGATGTTACCGTAGTTTAGCGTTCAAATGCACTTTTATGAATCAGGATTAATATTTGATTAACGATTTTAAAGTATATTCTTATATTCAGTTCCACCGAGGATGAACGGCAGGCAGGACAGGTATGAGAGGGCATTAAGCAGGGGTCATAAGCAGGCCTTAGTTTTATGTAAAATTACGAAGGAATCGCAAAGTATAGAGTTACGAAAGAAGATTATCGATATGCTGAAGTGCGGCAAGAAAATTACGTAAGTGATTTGTGAGCAATGCAATTTTATTGTACACTTGACTTTTTATTATTTCCACCATTTCAATTAGCAGTTTGATTTCATTCCATAGTCTATGCACATATTTGGCTGTATTTCACACAGCTGGAAAATAATTACATGGAAGGCCAACCAGCTGCTTTCATAGCGAATTATATCTTATTTTAATCTTAGTGACATGTTTTAGACAATGTGAAGCGAGAAAAACATTCAGTCAATATTTGGTTTGTGTACTGAAAAAGATCGTTAGCGCACCAGATCAGGACGATCATGTAGAAATCGTTTTAAAGTTTCTGCAAAAAGCCTCTAATTATTTGAGAACACCATATAGTGTTAAGGTAAACCTTCGTTCTTCGCCTTTGGCAATAGTAAACAACAACGTATCAAAAGAGTCTGGTTTTCAAGGCTTTTGCTTGAAAATGGTGAGTTTTTCAGGCTTCTAAGCTATCGTGGAAAGAAGAATTGGAAGAAATTATTTTCCGCGACGGTCTAAAAGCTCGAAAAATTGACCAGATTTAAGTAACAAAATACTGGTTTCGCGTTTATTAAAACCTAAAATGTTCTTATTTTAGGCCCCGAGTACAAAACTGGAAACCAAAGATAGAGCAGCAATAGTTGCAAAGCAATTGAATGACTTTTTGTACCTTTACAATAGAGAAACGGACATGTTTGTAGATAAATCAGAAAAACCGAGCCAAATACCCAAAGATTTGTATCAAGAGTTCCTGGAGCATGCACGGTAAGCATCTTACCGTTAATTTAAAAATAATTATTTGAGTTGGGATAATTACTATGCAACTGTTTATGAATAAATAAAAAATTGCTGATTTTTTTAATTCCCACGATTCATATCACTCGATCTGATTGCAAATCTAGAAATCCTAAGAAAATGTTTCTATTTTCAGAGAATGTGATTTAGAAGAAGTTCTTATTTATCAGACAACTCACGTTGTGCCAAATTATAACGCTTCTCCGGGTTTTCAAGGTGTACTTAAATGTATGCCGAACGTATCAAAGCAATATGGAATTAAACCACCGTACAAGCAGAACAAACTTGCGAAAGTTAAAATTGCAGGTAGTTCGTGATATGTAGATGATATATTTTGTTCCAATGGCAAAGTTCACCTTTAACGCAATTGCTACGCTAGCGCTTTAGAAGAGGGCTGCATATTTATTTTTTTACAATGGCGTTTGAGATGTCCCATTTTCTAACAAACGCAGGCAATTAAAGAAAATTAAGTATTTTTTTAATGATAAGGTAATTTTTGTAACGTATTTTTGTACTTATTTTTCACCACAATAAAGTAGGTTTGATGTTATTTTTTCTCTGTATGGTGATGTTTTTGTGAGAATGAGTTTAGTAAGTCGCTTCGAAGCGTGCTTAACTTAGCTCTATGTTACTTTTCTAGTATGAATTTTCTTCATACTTCTGTGATATACGTACAACTACATCCAAGTTATTAGTTTGTTATTTTGTGTATATCATTTTAGTAAAAAGTAATCGTCATCTTTAGTATTTTAATTCGACTTTGAACACCTTGCATCTTGAAGTGTTGTAATGGAAATAATTTATAGTAGTTACGAGAAATTAAAATACTATCATTGCAGTTGGTTGTTATGCTTCTTGCTTACGTTTGTGCTTTGTATGTTTTGATTCAAGTGAGTGGAGTGTCTATGAATCAGTGAAACTAAAACTTTGAAATAAGGTATCATTTATGCGAATCATTGTGTTGAAAAAATCCGTGATTTCAGTACATGCCAAATATGGATTAATTAAAACTACATTGTCCTTAACGATATTTGGCAGCATCATGAACGCTAAGGGTTCTTTGGACGCTAAAAGAGCAGTTTATAGATTATTTTGATCATTGTGTTATATTCCATACCTGGTAGCTTGAAACATTTTGAAATTATAGTTGGAAGTATATTACTACTCTTGAAATGTATGATTCATTTACAAAGTACCTAGATTTTCCCATTATTATAGTTAAAGCTGTTTTGAATTTATGTTATAATTTATTCCTGTTTGTTTGCTCAGTATTTATTGCTATATTTGTTTGATTATGTTTTGTTATTCCTTTGCTTTTATAGGTTTAATATTATTTATTAAAAGAAAAAATTCGACTGCACAGTCAAATGGCAGCTAAAAATTCAGTTACAAGGGAATTCAGCTTAGTTATAAACAAATGTATTATTGTATATGTCGATGTTCCCATATGTATTTTCGTACAGGGCGAATAAGTAAAGACGATGAATAACATTTGAGCCAACATTTTTAATGGACAAAGAAGTACAATTTTCTGTTTACTCGTCGGTTTTTTCTCGGTCGCCCTGTTTATAAAATAGCTAATGGCCATACTATTGCCAGTTCGGTAGCTTGAATTTGATAGTGCTGTTTAAAAACTTTACTTATTATGTTTGAATAAAAGTTTTCGTCTTGCTAGTTGCTGTTTTATTAACCCTGAGAGAGTCGAAGCAAACTGCAAAATAAAAGTGTTTCACTAAATGAGACACGCTGACTGAAAAAAAACGCAATCATCAGATAATGTTTTCCAGATATAGTTTTCCAACTTTCGTTAATTAGCGAATAAAAAATGCTGTTACTTTTTCACAAGAATAAGTCAATTATGTAATTAAACGTTCTGCCATTTTACTCTGGATATATATTTTTGTTTGCGAATCACTTTTGAAAGAAAGCACTTATTCATTCTCGTTGAGAAAACTTACTGCTTTTTGTAGCAAACCACATTCAATAAATCACACGTTTATTAGCTTTATATGTTCCCCATTATTAATATAATGTTTTTCAAATCTACAATTAAGATGTTTAGTTGCTGAAAAGCCAATGTGAGCTAAGTATATAAAAAAGTGCTTTTAATTAATAAATTGTCAGTTTGTGTTGTTAGTTGTAAATTCGAACTGCATTTTAAACAAAGAAGAATTCGTTTATTTCAGACTGTTAAATGCAAGCAAAACTATAAATAAGGTGAACGATTGAACTTATTCATAATATTTGAGATTAAATTATAAAGAATATATAACTATAAACTATATAAATAACTTCCAACTGCTGCTCCTATGACTTTGTTTTAAGTATCAGATTAGTAGCGAATTTCGAAAATTTACAGAACGTTTGTGTTGTTGAACTATAATCCAAATTAATAAACAACTTTTCAAATTTATCACAATTGCGTGTGTCTGATTACGTTTTACATTAAATCTTATTTTATTTTAATTTTTTTATGTATAAAAACAACTATTTTTAAGATAGTTTTCGGACATTTTATGCACTACTTGTATTACTCCGGAAAAGTCGACAAGAAATGATACTAGCAAGTTTACTGACTTCTTATTAGGGTGAAAGTAAATAAGATGGAAGATGAAATAAGAAAGCGACAGAAAAACGTGATGGGTTTTCGAATAAACATTGAATTTAATGTGGAAACTGACTTAAAATTATGCGATTTGGTTCTTTCTTCCTATACTGTTTGAAGAATGCTTAATCCTGATTTCACTTAACACAGCTTAAGCAAAAAAATTGATTGATCGTTCTGTAATCAATTTGTTTGAAAACATGTGTTTTAAGCCTGCTCTAAAATGGGACACGAGAAGTTTTAAACTTTTCGAAGAAAAATAATCGGATAAAAATATACTTAACTCAAAGTAAAACAAGGAAATGAGTTAAAATAACACAGCAAATATTTTAGAAAATTAATTCAATGTCAGACATACCGATTTCAACTTTTGATATGAAGAAAATAAAAACGGATTTAGTGTTTTGATTTTGTAAAAGTACGTTGGTACATGACAACAAAATTGAAATAATTTCTGTTGGGAAATGATAATGAAAGTTGCTGGAAGAGTATAATATTAGTAGAAAATATTATTACCTTTCAACATTTACACAATCACAATCTCTAAAGTTAATTGAGCCAAAAATTTCATGTTGCAAAAACCTCAACAATTGAAGAACAGGGCAACTTACGAGATGGAAATACTATCGAAAACCGACAGGACTAAAATTTGAAAAGGCTTGCATGCACCTCAAGCAATTAGTGCGGTAAAAAATCGACACTTAAAATAAATTGTGTATTTTTACACCTAATTATTTAATTGTTAAATACGATCTTCCTTATGTCTATGTCCTCTTACACAAGCGATATCGTGTGCGAATGAATTAACTATCAAACTCGTTCTAAACGCAAACTATTGTACTCAACCAACCGTAGTTTTTGCTATGATAAATTGGGCTCTAACTTATATTTAATCACTGCAGTCCTAATCACTTAATTTTGCCAAAAATTAAGACGTTATATATATATATATCACTTAGTAGCAGGTGAAACCAAAAGCAATTTCTTCCTCGAAGAGAATCCAGCTGTGCGACTTGCCGTTTGGATCATGTTCAAATATTGTTGGTGCGTTATTTTGTTTTCAATTTCAAACTTTGAAATATCTTGTGGAAATGCGACGGTTTTTCGTCAGAGCTTCGAAGGAACGATTTTAAAAAGTGGCCTTAGGAAACAGCAGCGGCTTATTGGTTTCACCTCAGATGGAGATTTACGCGTAAGTAAGATTGTTACTTACTAGAAGACTCATCAGAGTTATCAAATGTTTCTTTCTGATCTAAGTGGGTCGAGATATCTCAGAGCATATAACATATCTCTAGAACATCACAACATATATGTTGTGATGTTTTAATCTCAGGCACCCTCTGACCGGATTTGAGACTAGTTTGGTTCAGCCAGAAAAAAATGCTATCGAAATCCGTACTTTATTTCAACGAATAAAATACCGGTTTCGGGAAGTGTTATTTTTAGGCTGAATCCAGATGATAAAAAATTGAAAGATGGTTTGTCTTTCTTGGGGCTGCACTAATCCAGCTGATTAAAGCTAATAAACACGAAACCGCCCTTAGTAGTGCCTGAGATTGGCACATTTTGAAGTCCCTTTCTACTTAGACTATTTCAATAATTATCATTTATTAGTTTGGCTTAATTTTTAATCTTTTGCATGCATAAAGTAAATAATAACGACACTATTTCAAATATTTTTGATAATAGTTACAATTTAGCCCTAGAAAATCCCTTGCTGTTAATTCTTTGATTTTGTTCAGTTTTCAACTTAATTTTTTTTTTAACTTTACCACACTCATTTCTCGGATTGTCCCTCAAATAAACGCCGAATTTCTCACTAAAAAAACATATTGAAGCACGCTTTTTCGTAGGTTCTTGCAACATACCATGTATTTTTCTCTCATACTCGATAGCTCAAAAACAATGTTCAATTAACGCAATTCTTTTCATTTATTTAACTAACTAAACTGTACATTTAAAATAATACCCAACCATTGTCAACGTGTAACCGCACACATTTCTCCCAAATTGTTGCTATTAAAAATCGTTTCAAACACTTCCTGGTATTGCACAAACACATTTGATGTTTGGTAATGACAAACCAGATTCTTCAATTTGTCTGGAGAAGATGCTTAAGGGTTACAAGCGTCGGGAGCTACTAAAGTTTTTTGCTTTTTACTTACAATTTGTGAGTGTTGGAACTGCCTTGTGTAGTGATAACAGTGCTAATTATACCGAAAAAATGTCCGAGAAATTGATTAATGTGCGTCGGAGCAGGCTTATTAGCTTTAATGAAGAAGGAGATATTCGTGTAGGTATTATTACTATAAGTAAATAACAAAATCGGAATAAAGAAAATATTTTAACAAACTCAGAACTTATTGATTTCTTCATTAGATAATTATGAATGAAATACTGTGATGAAGATTATTTTCTTATTGTACCTACGTGAACAAACTATTCGAATATTGCAAAAGCGATTTTCTTCCATCACTTGCATCTAAACATGTGGTTTAATGGAACTGATTTTTTTTTTCACAACTTTCTAGAATAAAAAATGATTCAGTAAATTCCTATAATATTTTAAAGTTAAAGTAAAATTTCTTTGCTCAAAATATTCAGTGTGTTTCGTAAATATATAGATTAAATCCTATAAAGTAACCATTTACACATTTTTCTGTTCTATATATTTTTCTTATACTCTTGCCAATGACAAAGTTGACCTTTTCATTGACGACTTTGTAATTATTGATCCGAAAACAACATGTTTGTTTCGGATTACTTATTACGAACTTAAAACTATTATTACGGACTTAAAATAAATTAAAAGATATCAGAATTTCCCACATTTTACTGAAATTTCACATTTAAATAAATTCTTTAGTTCAATATTTGTGCTGTTATTCCTGATTCGAATTTATTTTTCAATTGGAATCTAGACATTTTAGTTTTAGTTAGACAACGCACTAATGGAATAATTAATAAACGTGATCTGGATTATCAATAGAATGGTTTTGAATATTATTATGCAGGGGTTGTACAAAAAAAATTATTTTTAAAGCAATACATTTTTCATATACCAAAAAATTATTTGTTCGCTTAAGCCGCGAAAAAATCCGTTTTAGTTTAGAATTTTCGGACAAACAAGTTCTCCATTGAAAAATAATATTAAAGTCACACAAGTTTATTTATAATTTCAGATTGAACTCGACTTTAACGTTCCATTTATAACTCTGCCAATAAAAAAATCAATGGATATGGCAAAGACTTCAATGGTCAACTTAAATGTAGGCGCGCTTGCCCTAACAGGAGTTATACTTTTCGGATCTGTGGTCGCTTTACCAATCATATTAACACTTCTCAACAAAAAAGGAGCGATTCCTGCAAAGAACCCATTTACAATGCTTTACAGTAAAAATGAGAGACAACGAAGTAAGTATCAATTGATTGGAGTTGTAAGGACTATGTATATCTTTTAATCGAATTAACATGTTTAGAGCTATAGTCACGTTATGTAAAGTTTAAGCACATTCTATATGTTATTAGCTTACCTTGCACTGTTGCCTATTTTGAAGAGCAATACACAAAAATATTTTTCGGCACAATATTTAATTTCAGTTAACGCGCTACATTTGATATAAACTCAATACTTTTTACTTCTTTTTGCCTCCTTTCTTGCCTTTGCCTCCTTTGCCCTTTTTATCTTTCCCTTTACCTTTTGCTTTTTTATCGTCTTTCTTTTTCTTAACTTCAAAGTCCTTGGGATCGTACTGTGCATCGCAACAAACCACATTTGGACGCTTTTTAAATCTATTAGAACAACAGTAAACTTGAGTTAGTGTGAACACTCACCTGAATTGGAAAGTGAGAATTGCGTTTTTTCTCTTAATTAGTCTCTTAAAGGAATTAACAAAGCAAAACAAAATAACTAAACATGCAAAAACAAACAGGTAAAGAGCAGACATAACGAACATTTCTCATAACCGTATCATGGATATGTTGTTGAGGAAAATTTGATTTAAGGCCGCAGAAGAAAGGCGTATTGAAACTGAACAACTAAAAAGAACTTTGACTCATGAAATAATTAGAAAAGGTCAGACATTTTATTTAGTTTGGTGAAAAAGTAAGTTGGAGATTCTTCGAGGAAAAGGAAATTTAAATTTAAAATTGAAAAAAAAATTAAACATAAAGCAAGTAAAAAGTAGATAATTTCAGGTCCAAATCCTCTCAGTGTAATGCCTATAGAACATACGAGAACCAATGTATCAGCGCAAAAGAAGTCAAGAATAGTGAGAATCAACAAGATAAAAAGTGAGAAAAGAAGAGCTATGGAAAATGCAATGAACGTGTGCAAATTCTACCATTTAAAAAACAACTGAGTTTGTCTTCTAATAAAATAAACTTCGATATTTCATAAGTTATAAATAAGTGAAACTATTACCTTTCCGGGTGTATTATTCCAGCGGGGGGCGTGAATTCGATATCTAATTCACTATCAGATGAAGCGTCGGAGTTTAATATATCTGGAGCGTCTCCATCACAAAGACAAAATTGCTCTTCAGGTTTCTTATTTTTTGAAATTTTGAAAGTCATAGGGGTGCATTCCATGTAGGGGTCTTCGTTTTCAACCTAAATTTATACATTAAGATCACAGATGACAGCAAAAAAAATTGTTTCGATTTTTATGGCCTGAATCGCCAGTTAAGAGTGGTAAATTACAATAGAAATAAAAAGAAATCAAGAAAGGCTTGCTTTCTGAGCTTAATAATAAGTCATTAGGAACTTGTTCAGTGAACCTTTTATACTCTCTAGACAAGAACATTCAGTTATACCCAACAAATTGTCATGTGAGCTGGAAAATATGTTCTTACCAGGGTACATGGGTCTTTTAAAGGATTCATTGTAATCCAATAAACTCCATCTTTCTTCTGAATTTGCAATGTCGGTTTTGGCGTCACTTTTAGCTCTGCATCCTCAAACTGGCCACCATCCTTTTTAAAATTGGGCACTTTTAGCAAACCCAAGCCTTTGGATTGGTGATGAGCACGAATTCGGGCTGCAATGGTTTTCGTTAAGGCACCAGGCCGCCATCCGCGTCTTGGCTAAATTTAATTAAATTCTTATTTAAATTAAATTCTTATTAGAAAAGTTTAAATAACTGCTGCTTGTTGGATGCTATTCAAGTTAATTTCCTTTTCAGAATCACCTTTAAACTTAGAATTGGTGTAAAAATGTTCCATAACCATCCCATATGAGGTGGGACATTGAAAACGGGTGTTACGCATTCTCTATGGCCCAGCTTGGTTCCCGGATAGGTATCTCCGATGGAATACACGAATTTTCCTCGCTTCTTCCTTCTTCCTTTCTTTTTGTGCTTCACTAGTCCTGTTTCTTTATTTTCAGTTGATTCCTTCATTTCGCAATCAGGATTTTCGCAATCGTTTGGGCTGTTGTCGCATGGTGTCTCCTGCTCACATACTAATGTGGTTTCCTATATAACGAGCAATAATTTGTTGTACTATATAAGGCAGAAATCGTAAGCATTTCTGCTACCATTATAACTGACACATTTTCTTTGCCAGATTTTTCTGCTTCTGCGACTTCATTAAACTTTGTCTCTCCGGATTTTCTCTTAAAGTCCACTTGCCTCGATGGACACTTGGGGTTTTTGCATAAATATCTTGAATAAGTGCAAAAAAGTTAATCAGTTTTATTTACTTGTGTTCTCTAGCGTTACCTTAAAGGAACAGGTTCATATGGGCAATTCGGGATGCCACAGGACGGTAATGGTAGCAAATATGGACAGTTGGGATCGTAACACTTTGCAGGGTTTGGTGGCTTCGTTGAATAAGGACAACCCGGTTGATCACATCGATCAGGGTCGATTTCAGTTCTAAAAAAAATTATTTGGATTCTAAATTATCGCCAATAGATCAGTACTTAAAGTCCTATTAAAATTATTTGTGACAAATAATTTTTTAATCCCAAAACCATTTGAATTTATTTCGATTTCAAGTGCATTAAATGTTTTCGAAATCTCGAAAATTGTATGAAATGCAATAGATTCTCTATTTCTAAAGATTTTCCAGATTTCTTCGAATTACGATATTATCGGGGGTAATACCAGGAGTGCTTTGAAATTACCGATAATTTTTCACGATTGCATGTTTAAGTTTTAAACCAGCAATTAATTACATTCTTGTTGAAAAACAAAACGTTTCTATAGGATATCAAACCATGTAAATAGATAATTTTTCACGATTGCATGTTTTCCATAATTTCACGAGTCCGAAGGACGAGTGAAATTTACAAGGAAACATGCCAGAGTGAAAAATTATATGGTTAATTTTAAAGCTTCAAAACATTCAACCTAATTCATGCCATTCGAAAAATTACGAATACATCTTAACTTTTAAACCTTGAATTTCATATTTAATTTGTTTTTGAATTTTCAGTACATTGCTGAATGACAAAAACAAAAATTTTAACTAAGAACAGCAATAAATTTAAGATTCTACAAATTCAGAAACAACTGAATACTTTTAATGCGGCAAAACAATAAATTCAATCGTCTCATATTAGGAGTTACCTCGCTTTCTGTTCTGGACATTCAGGGTTCGAACACACACTATCTTCGTCCTTTTTATGACAAGATGCAGCACTCAAAGTGTCTTCACTTCTTTTATCTTCTTTCGATTTTCTGCCTTTTTTCGGGCTTGCAAATGGGCATTGTGGGTCGGAACATACGCTTGAACTCTCAGAAGATGAACTAAAACCGGAAAATCCATAGTTACATCAAATATTTAACAGCATTCTTCAATATACCTTTTTTCACATCGGTTTTTCTGCTTCTTATCTTTATTCGATTTGTCTGGACATTCTGGGTTAGAGCATATGCTGTCCTCTTCACCTATTTCACAGCTTTTGATTTTCTTTTTGCTCTTGTCTGGTTTAGCAGACGGGCACTCCGGGTTACCGCAAGAGGATTTTTTCAATTTTTTCTTGGATTTCTGGAAATAACGCATTATGTAGCTCATAACCAACTAATTATAAAAATTGCCGTTTTTGTCTGTTAGATATTTTTCTTCATTCATCTGAACCTATGAGATCTCAATAATTATTCGCAAATATTGTTTAATTTACTTTGATCTAGAGGCATATAAAGAAACTTTACGCGAAAACCATATCGGCTCTATATGGACTGTAGGCATTTATTAATCGTAATTAGAGTGAATACTATCCGTAATCAAACTAAAGGCAAATTTGCTGTATTCAAAGGTTTGAACACACGAATTCCTTTTTTGTTTTATCAAAATCCGGCCAAGTTTGTTCCCTCATTGTTGCAGCTTAAATTTTTTTGCCATATATTTATTTTCCTTATTCATGTTAAGTTGCGAATACCTCAAGAAACGTTGAACTGGTTGAGTTTAATCACCGATTGTTTAAAGCTTTTCCATTCATCACGTTATTTCCCTTCGTAATTCCAAAGTGCTCATCGCATCAAGATGATCAATAACAATAAACATTTTTAACACTTTTGCTTCAAGGAAACGTTGTAACAAATGTGTAAGTATAAGAACAGAATTTCCATTTTTTTTGTATATTGCTACCTTTCTTAATCATTTCGATAACGCAGAAAATTTTCACCTTCCTTTCTATTTTAAGTTTTGTGATTTTTGTTTTAAATAATATTTGATTAGGTTTGGAGTAGATTGATATGAAATGCGAATGGCAATTTTTCTGGGAGTGGAAAAAACTTTAGTAGTAGCAAATAAATGCCAAAGAAAATTACATGTTTAATCTCTTTTGAGCCAGAAAACAGTGTCTTTTTTCTGGAATGAATTAAAATGGCGACGTCCAACTAAAAAGCAAGGTCTCAATTTTTCCCCCAAAGATTGTCATACTTTTTCAAAAATACGAAATCGTTTCTTATCGAGTTATGTTCAGGAATATTCGATATATCAATTTTTCGAAATCTTCTATTTGAGTGGCAAAAACAAAAATCAGCCTTTGCAAATATTAATCAAAACGATAGCAATCACATTCCGAATAGCTTAGTTAGTGGTATTTTGTACTTCTGTTCTGTTTAACGTAATTTATTTTGTCAATTTTTGTACATTCTTTTCTTAAGATTCTGTTCTGTCTTGGCAACTCAATATAAAAAGGACATTTGCAACTACTTGAAAGCTTGTATTTTTAGCAGCTCCTTATCTCAATAGAGCTTCCAAACGTAAACTTTTCCTTAAATTAGTTAATCACCTTTTTCTTATCCCTCTGCTTAAACGGGCAATTTGGATTGCCGCAATCCTGAAACTCTCCTTCGAATTTTGGATCGTTGATGTCATCAACAACCTCATTGCCAGCATTTTTCTCCGAAAACGGACACTCTGGGTTTTGACATAAATTTTCCTCACTCTCAGAAGGGCATTTTTTTCTCGCCGGTTTCTGCTTTTGTTTCTGCAAATTCTCGAAGAATTAGATTTGCCAAAATAAAAAAAATCCTAAATAAATAATACCTCGGCCATGGGACAAGGACGCATAATGAAGGGGCAAGTAGGAGCCCCACATGGTTGCGGTAAAGCATAGGCGCACATTGGGCTTCCACAGGGCCCAGTTTTCAGTTGTTGCTTCGTCTTAAATTTCTTCAAAGGAGCAGGTTGGAAGGGACAGTTCAAGTTGCGACATGTTCCTTTTGGAAGGGGATCCGGACAGTCCCAGTGAATTGGTGGCAAAGGCGCAGCAAATGGATAGTTGCAATTCGGATCTCCACAATTACCTTCGAAAAAAAATGACTTAATTTTAGAAAAAACGCAGGAGTACTTAGATTTTTGAACGATTTTCCTTTAAGGTTGATGCATTTTTTGGAAAAATTTAATCCGTTAGTTAAAACCCGTATGTCGTATGCAGTAAAGCTTCTCTAAACGATCGACTAAACGGCAAAGTTTTAAACCAGCAATTAATTACATTCTTGTTGAAAATCAAAACGTTTCTATAGGATATCGAACCATGTAAATAGAGGCTCTGGACCTAATAATTGAAAATTATACAAACATCAGTATCAAAGGTGCCGTTACTCTGATTCAGAGATGGAAATACGGGCATATTTTTCTCCATTTTCTTTAGAAGAAATATATTTAAATTTGGCAAAACAAAGAATTAATACAATATTAACATTTCGTTTGCAAAATATTTGTCTTTGAAGCAACAGGGTGATCATAACAATTGTCCAAATTAACGAATTTTTAAGCTTATAAATATCACTTTTTTAAATGGCACACTCATTGTGAGTGCTATTTATTCAGAATAAAAAAATTAATCACTGGCCAAATAGTCCCTAACCCCATCTTTTTTAATTTTCGACAAAATTTCTAAATGGCTCCGAACAGATTTCAATTATCGAGGATTATTGGAAGAGAATACATATACTGAACGAGTATTGGGCGAGAAGTTTAAAAGCGGTGAAAATTAGGTGAACAGAATCTTAAATAAAGAAATTCTACAACAAAAAAACGACAGTTAAAACGAACGAAAGAACTCTAAGCGGTTCTAAAGAACTCTTTCAGCGGTTCTGTTAAGTGGGAAAGTTGAGAACCAAAGCAAAAGAAGCAGCTTTCGAAGTCTCACAAGAATTTTACATTAATTCTAAATCATGCAAAATGGATGGTTGGATAAATTCTGTGCAAGCCATAATAATATAAAATCATGAGCAACTTGGGGAGAAGGATTCTGGGCATATGGATGGAGTTGAAAATCTTTTTTACCAACGGGATATTATTTCGAGTTATACCATTAGAAACTTGCACTTATCGCAATGAAAAATATACCGGTGCTAACAGCCAAGCAAAGGCTAACATTATTATTGTTTTATCCAACTTAAGAGGAAAAAAAGCGAAATTTTAGCAATCGAAAAAAATATTCGCTGTTTTACAAAGTTCCACGTCGACAAATTACCCTACACTTGACAGAAGGTAACAAAAAGTTCTGGACAAGAAGACATTAATAAAAAAAATACTACGCAAAAGGCGACTCATTTAATTGAAAAACATTCAACTTCCAAATACCTAATTGATCCTGTTATCCTTCCAGATAACTTTAAATAACGCAATTATTGGAATTTTGGTCAACATATGGCAAACATTTACTTACGTTTTTTCACACACTCTGCTTATTAGTGACAAAATCCTACCTGCTAGTGGCGGCGGTAAAAATTTCAGCTCCATTTCAGCATCATCATCAAGAAGACCTAACTTGTACTTGGTGTACGCACATTTAGGGTTTCCACAGCCTGATGGATATCTAGCAAAAACCGTTCTCCATTATTTGCTTGGGGCTTTTTAATTTGTTACCTTTTTTTCTTTGGAGCTTCCGCATACGGACATCCTTCAACATCACACGGGTCTCCATTACAAGACATAGAACTACTATCCTTTACTGGGGACGGTGGTTGATTGCACATTTTCCTGCAAGTGTCGTCAGCCAAATTTTGCGCGTATGGGCAAGTAGCCTGGCCACATGGCCCTAAAGCTGCAATCATTTAAAAACGCTCTCCTCTCCAGTTTCTCCAGGAAACTCTTTGGTTGGTCACCTCTTTTATATTCAGCCAAAATGCTGTCGAATTGATCCATCACCGATTTGCACTCGATCATCGGCGAGTTTGTCATCAGCATTGCGTCCTCATTCCCAGGTTGCGCTTGGAGGCCAGTATCGGCACCTCCTCGCAATCTTTCAGGGCATAATGGGCAACTTTTGCTGTGCCATTGAGGCGCGTGCTTTTTCTTCTTTTGCTGCATCGCAAAAAATATCTTAGATAAGTTACGTTTTTTTGATATGAAACAGGGCGAAGTGCTTCTTATCGTCTTTTTACTGGAATATTAATTGATGGGATACTTTTAATTTCATTACTCTTTTAATTACTCTTCTTCGTTATTCATTCTCTTTATTGTTAAATTGTATTGTCGTAATTATTTTGGTAATTAATATTTTGCACCTTAGTTTTCCTTTCGCAAGTCGGCTGCTCCTTTCTAATCTTGCAGGGTTTAACAGTAAAATCAAGATCATTTTGAGCGATAAATGGAAGTTCCTCCTGTTTTGGTCTTGAGAATACCCCATAAGGGCCATACTCGCGCATTGTGCCATAAGTGTGGCTGATTCCGTACGTAACAGGGGGCTCTACATCTCCATATACCGTTCCTAGGCTCTTACCTGTAGCTAAAGGGCCTATTCCTACAAATTAAAGTTATTGAGCATGAAATTTGGATGTCTTAAGCCAAGAAGTTTGTTGAATTTCGGCTTTTTTGAATTATTTTACAAGTTTCAGTACCATATTCCTTGAACTTTTTCACGGCGGGACAATCCTTGTTTCCGCAAAGCTTTTTCGCAATTTTATCGGCGGTCATTTCAAGCACGTTTTCATCTTCCTCGATGACAATGTTTGGACTTAACTTGAGATCACCTCCAACGGACTTTAGAAATGAATTCACACGGTCCACTTTTTTTCTTTGAAATGTTACCTCAGTGTGCGTATCTTTAGTTTTTACATCAGCACTGTAAAATTCCTCAAGCTCTTTACATCAAATTTATTAATTCCGCATTTCGTTAAATATAAATTAGGGTTTATTTCCAAGTAGTTAACAAGCCTTTTTGCTAACGCTTTTACCTGATAAGGTCCAGTAAATCGAAGAACTTGTTTTCCGATGGTCTGAAGCATATTGACACTTTATCAAAATCGTCCTGAAAATCCAGCCGGATTCCTATGAAAATAAAAAAGAAAATGCTTTACAAATATTAAATTGTGTTAGCGGATTTTTGCGCATTTTGCTTCCGAGAAATGAGTAGAAACGGGACGGAAAACGTGGAATTTTGGTATAATGTTGAACCTAAGTGTGATATTCAAATTTTGCTTTCTGAGTCAAAACGACTCGAATTTCCTCACTCATGTTGTTATGACTGATTCGAATTTTCAATTCGCTATGCAACGATGCCAAAAACGAACTCTGTGGCTTAAATTGAGCATGAGAAAGCAGCGTCATTTTTGAGTCGATTTTGCAAGTCAAAAAACCACGCAAACCTAAAACTTCTTGAAATCAAGACTTTTTTGAGAAAACTTCCATTTCCTAAAACAACACACACACAACAACACTTTCTAAAAAGGTTATTTAGTTCTCTCTGGATGGATGTAAAAATGAGCGTTCTTCCTCATTTTGCTTGCAATGAGCAAAACGGTACGAAAAACATGAAATTTTATCATAATCTAATCATAAAGTGTCTGATATTCAAGTTTCGCTTTCTGGGTCAACATTTCTGGAATTTCCTCACTTATGTTGTTATGACTGTTCTAATTTCATAGACAAATAAATACTGAATTTCTACTACGTGACCGCCCCTGACTTGAAAGCTCGATCCCCTCCTGCATTCAAAAGGACAACTTGCAAGACTCTGAGCAAGACAGAGACCATGCAAGTCTGAGTTTTGGTATTACTTTGCTGATCACTACTTGACTGCAGTGCACATTTTAGATCTTTCTAATAGTTAAGTCACAAATTCTTCTAACAAATCAGTTTGCTACCAGCTTTTCACAGTTTTTTCTTGAAATGTGCACTGAATTATTCATGTTTCAAATCATCACATAGTATAAGTGTCCATACTTTTAGAAAAATGGACTATTCTTTTGTTGATTTTCTTTAATCGTTACTTACCATCTTCGAAAGTAACTGGGTCTGGTGTTCGGAAATTACTATCCTTTTGCAATGCAAAGTCTCGTTCAAAAAGTTGAGTCAACGACACATTTTCCTTCATGTTAACTTGAGAACCAGGACTGCTTTTCGTATCGGTAATTGCACTATAAAGGGGCGCAACCAGAGGCTGCCATCGTTCGTCAGCATGCCTGAACAAATCCGCCAGATGAGGACATTTAAAATGAATAACACCCAAGCAAATTTACTTCTCAACTTTAAAAGTTCTAGATGTATTCCTTTGCCTAAATATGAACTCTTGCTTTTGTCCCGCCTGTTTTATTTGAAACATTGTCTGTAGGTTTTGTCCAAAGCATGACATTCTCAAAAAAACATCTATTTTGGCCGTAGTAACACCCCGATCATTTTGTAGTTCATACATATCTGAAAACATTGCCAACCACACAACTTAGTATTATAATGACGCGTTGCATGCTGAGCCAAATTTAACATCTTTGAAGGGGTTGTGATTCAACTGTTACCTTCTACCGCTGTAGATTTAACAATTCCAAGTGATTCAAAGAATTTGATCATTTCGCTGAACTCCCGTTTCCAAAATTCCGTTGTGAAACCTATAGTCTTATTTCCATCATACAGGGTTATTTGGTACGGGTCGCTCACAAGCAGTTGACGCAGATCCGAGGGCTTGGATACGAACAAGTACGTTTTTCCATAGTTCTTCATAACCGTCCTTCCATTGGGCTCTAAATAATTACAATGCATGCAAAAGCACACGGTGCTAAAGTTGAAAATTACCCTCAAGCTCTGGCTGCGAAAAATACATGGTGTCGACCTCAAAGTTGATGATCTGGGCAAATTTGAAGCCAACCGATAAGCTTTTGGTGTCGCTTATGACCTGGTCTGATTGAAGCTCAATTTTCTTCACAATAATTTCTAACAAGTAGATTTGCTCACTTGGCATTTTGAATGCAGATGTTAGGCTTGTAAATAAAAAATTAATGCTAAAGTGGAATTTTGTAGAAACTATCTTTCTTCAATATAACAGCACCAGACACTTTGCAGAAAACACTACGGGCGAACTATGAATTTTTCAGTAATTTTCACAATAAAAAAATTAACTGAAAATTTATGACGAACGAAATCGGCATGACATAAAATTTTTCTTTCACTGAAACAGGAGTGTTTTGACATAACACGGTGCAATGCTTTGCAGGTGTACTTAATATTGAGTTTTAAAACACCTGTATGTTATTATTATTATAAAATACATCTTACAAGTAGGTTAGAAAATTAAATTACAACAACAAAATAAAATGCTGGACACAACATATACATATTTCAT
>NW_026018814.1:10603533-10619686 GCF_020466585.1 Dendroctonus ponderosae
TAGTGATGGTGCTCTTTTGTGAGCACTACACTTTGAACTGCTAGTGTTAAGTACTTTACTTACGTTATTTTCACATTCGGGTTAGTTTGTTTTTTATATCCTATAACGTTAATTTATTTTCGATATTTTTGAAAATGGTCCATCAATATCAACCTGTACGAACATTTTTTTATCAAAAACTTTAATAATGTTTAATTTATTTAAGACTAAAAAATAATTTTTTCTTGAAACGCAAAGCTTTGGATGGACAAATAACATGCTTTACGCGCACCTTATAATAAACTGTGTTTCTTTGGAAGATGTCTAGTAGGCGATTTGATATTAACACCCAATGGTAATATTTATGATTTTTAATTATATTAATTAATTAAATTAGGATCAAATTAAAATTTTTGGGAAGAACACTAGCCAAGACCAACTAGTAAAAATCTGAAAAGCGCTAGTTCTAAGAAAGAATCCCCATTTTAAAAATTATCTCTAGAAAAAGCCAAATCGAAAAAACCAATTGTTACTAAAACTTAAAAAACATTCTATACATTTTAATATAATAAACATACGTTTCATTAGCTATTAAGCAAGCTTTTTACATTCTACTGCGGATTTTGGTTATCATTGTTGTCATTTTACAATCTATACTTTTTATATTATTTTAAGAGTGTTGCTTGGTTCAATTTGTTAGCTACCCTAAATAGCCTTGAGTTAATTTACGATAAATTATAAAATTCGAGTAAAACATTATTAAAATATGGTAAAAAACTATGCAGCAACGTGAAACTTTTCATTGTGTAATCGTTATTTGAATTGAATTTGAATTAATGCATAATTTGAATTTTATTTTAGGTGAAACTTCACACTTGTGGAAATATTTAACGGAAATCGACAACTCACTCTTAGAAAACGATATAGACGTTACTTCTTGTTCGCAAAGAATAACGTGTTGGACGGTAAAAAAATCGTCGCAAAAAGTTGCTGAAGGTAAAAGATATTCATCAAAATGAAAAATTTGTTTGAAATATTAATTTAGATTAATAGATGTATAATTTTCCCATTAGTAAATCTCTTGATTGTATATCTAGACAAAGGAATGCCTTAACTTCATGTAAATTTTTGTTTTTACGTAAAAATAAGTTGTTGATAGCATGGAAGCAGGCTGACCAGATATTTGAAACCAAGTGGCTCAGTTTATGCTTCGCTGTTTCCAAGAAAAGCAAATAAACACGATATTTTTTTTCAATTGCGATTTTTTAAAAGTTCCTTGTGACTAAAAAAATGTGTTAGTTGTTTTTACGTGCTGTGTGAATTTTGAAACTTGCAAATGGGAGACAATRTTTAWATTCCTSASKTTTCTTMWGMARMAKGYYTACAAAATAAGAWTATAAWTMAATMGTSAKARAKWCSAATARCTTCATTAATGATWTTRWATMKTATTATATATATTCAATTTCAGGTTCAYATAATTATTGATGCGGCACGTATTYTTTGTATGGGCAAACTTAAAGTTCTTCATTTAATTGTATTATATTGGATGTCATGTATTAATGTCCGATAAATTAAGACTTGAAGGGACTAGTGAAACGTTTTAAGCCCGTTTGAAATTGTTCTGATATAATCAAAATGAAACTTCCTCATGTTTTAAAATTTCAGTAAATATAAAAAATATGTTAAAATATCTTATAAACTGAATTTTCTACTATGGAGAATGATATTCACTTTACAATTTTGCTTCATAAAAAGTGCACTTGAACTGTTTTACTTGTCAATTATTATAAGATGTTTAAGACAATATATTATTTTTAGGCAGAGGTTCCAGTACCGATAAAATTTTCGATGGCATCGCAAGTAGCAACTGGTTCCAAACCAACTTGCTAAATTCGGTATTCAGAGAAGCCGTTCAATATGGAGTTGAAGGTAGAAACTGCACATCTATTTACAGAAAATGTAAAATTAACCATGATTCTATGTATTATTTTGTTAAGTACTTTATAGATAATTTAAATAGCCGATAAACGTGTATGCAAATGTATTTAATAAAATGTTTGTATGCTCTACTGATTTATTCAATATCGATTGTTTTCTCAAATTCATTAGGAACATTTTTCCAAATATTATAAATATAAAAAAGAATGCAGAAATTACCACTTTCTTTCATGTTTAAGCATTATGGAATACTTCGCTAAGTAAGTAGTAAATCCACTGATAAGAATAAAAAATAAAAAATTGGCTTATGAACTTAGGCTTAGGAAAGTTATGACGGCAGATTTCTACGCATCACCCTGTGTATCAACCATTAATTTAAAATAAGCATTAAGAAATCAGGTTTTTGAATCGCCTGTTTTACTGAAAAGAAACAATATAAATTAATTAAGTAATTTGCTAGTTGTGATACGGGGGCCCGAATATTCGATTGAACAGATCGCACAAGTCAGAATTCTCATAAATTATATGAAGTGAAGTTTTATGATTCATTTAAATAAAAAAAATTAACGCCGATATTTCAGGGTAATACAATCAGCGTTTCTGAATACGTAATGAAATAAAATCGGTTTGAATTTGTATTAATTTATTAGTTTTAAATAAAATCACAAAAAATACATTTAGGAATTTAATGGAAAATATTCTGTAATCACAGGTAAAAAATATATTATGATCTTTAGAAATAACTATGATGTCAAGTTCTAAATAACATAATAAAACATCGGCCTTCGTTATAGAAAATTATTCTAATTAAGCAAATTTTTATGTAATAATGACAATCGATATGGGGTGACCCAAACACACTTGACGAAAGTTCCTCAGCAATTTGAATTGAATTGAATGTTAAAATACATTGTGACAGGCTATATTTTTCTATACAAAAAAGGTAGCTTTAGTCAACAGCTATAGTCTAAGCCGTTTTAAAGGAAAAGTGACATTTTAGGATAAAAAAAATACACAATTTACACACACAATTTATCGTGAAAAACCAACGCCCTTTCAAACTGAGCATTTAAACTACAATTTTCTCCAGTGGCGTAACGGTCGGGAAAAATAGCCCATATAACTCCAAATTCTACCCTACGAAAGCACATCGAGCACTTACATCTGAAATAGTGGTTAAAATATATTGCATTTTCCCCGTGCAACAAGATTAGTGAATTTGTTCTTGTAAATTCCTCCATGGCACATTAAATTTTTTATATATTACAGAATAATTTTTTTTACTGATACTAGGTTTTTAATATGCCAAGCGACGATAAAAAGTGTAAAATGTGATGCAAATGAAAAAATTACAAATGTTGAGTATTTGAATTAAAGATCCAAATTAAAAGTCTTAGTGTACAATAAAATGTATTAGATTCAAAAATCCATCGCATTTTAAAATTTTTAATTGCATTCATTTTAATAGAAAATAATTTCAAACCTATTTAAATTTAAAAAAATATATAAAAAACAAAAATTACATATTTACTTCAACTTCCTAAATTTTCTATGAAAATTAATATGTGAAACATATTATTCTGCCTCTGAAATATTCGTTCTATAACCGAAAATCCTGTATGAGCAAAGGACTCCATTTCATTCCTGATAAATGCAAAGCATGCCATAACAATAATTACTCCACATAAAAGTAAAAACACCCATTATTTTTCCCATCAACGAATGTCAGCGCAAGCTAATTAGAAAGTAGAACAGAGCAACAAATTATGGATTTTGGCGTTAACGGGTGGAGCTCTTAACCGAATTAGACAACGTTTGTACTGACTTATATCAACTTGTTCCCATGCTTTCAAAACAGTTTATAATCACATATAGTCTAAAAATAAATGTGCATACATTTAAAAAAATCCTTTAATAAGTGCTGCAAACAAACCATAGGTACATAAAACACTAAGTTACAACTCTGCAAATTTTTTATCTGAAACTGGAGTAAAAAACTAACAAAAGTGTTTGGATATGGTTTAAACCAAGCAACGAATCTTCCAGTCACAAATACACTCCAAACAGTTTGAAAATGTTGCACAAATTGCTCCAAATCCGCTTCTATAGGATCTTCCATATCAACCATTGTTAAAGCATTCATTCAAGTCGGTCAAATACACCGCTGCTGCCAGCATTCCAGTGTTATTCCTTCCAATGGCAAGGAAATTGCAATGCAGGAAGATATAGTCTTCACTAATGGATAGATTGAGGCCAGATTGGAATACATCCTGGAGATTGATGTTGAGTATTTGAACTTTCGTGGTCACCTGGTACATTTCTCGGATCATGTCCTCAAGTGCTCGATCTGAGACGAATTTTCCAAGCAAAAATCCTGCAAACAGGATAATTGCAAAATAATACAGGAAATTATGTGTATTTTATGGGTAGTAGACGGTATCAGGAGAATAGTCTTTGCTTCAGAAATAGAAGGGGAAAAATGCACTTTTTTCGAAATATAAATACAGGTAAAATTGGAAATTTTGTATAAAACAAAGGCGACGTTTCCGATCAAAATAATATACTTTTTGTGCTGTTATCTACCACCCCTAACAGTTTCTCTGAATATTTTATGTATTAAAAATCAACCAAAAAACGTCCAAAAGTGCAACACAATGATATAATTTGTAGCATTTAAATTTTATTTGTTTTTGTTTTTAAATAATGGCAACTTTTCCTTCTAGCTCTACGTAAACTTGCATCTGCTTTATATACAATATAAAACGTGCAGGCCAACATAATTTATTTTAAAAGAAATAGGTACATTAGAAAATAATTATTTATAGTGTGTTTTTGCAATTTTCCTATTTGAAAGCGTAAAATCATTAAGTCCATCTGAGTTTAGTTACGTGTTTATGAAATCATAAATAAATAAACCAATATCTAATACTTTTTTAGTAGGAAAACAAAATTTAAAGTAAATTTGATCAAAATTAACTTTTAAATGTTTTCCAGCAATCGAAAACCAGGCCAATACAAAGCGCGCTGTTTAACTAAAATGTGAGAAAATTTTACATTTTCCAAGAGCAAACTTAAATTCCACCTGGTTAAGTTTGTTTCAATATATTAGCTATTGAAAAAATCAAAAAAGCTGGAAGCAACTTACTAACCTCCTACTATAGAGAAAAAAGCCACAGTCAATAGAAAGCTGCAACAAAATCTTTTGGTGACAAACTCCGAATTGGCTTGACTCACATTCCTGCTCGTTTCAACACTTAAAATTCTTTGCATATTGATTGAACAATAACGTTGCCATTCACCAATAAACCACTATCAAAGGACACATAGCTAACAATAGCAAAAATTAATTTCGAAAATGCCGTTTATTTTTACATCAATAGCTGCTATACACCTGTTGTTAGCGCCGACTACTATCTGAACTCGAGAAAATACGATTTTCAACTAACGCGAATTTTCGTCGCCGCCCATTCATATGAACAGGAAAAACTGGCAAACATGAAAAACTCAATGAGGAAAATTATAGTGTACGTTCAATGATCTATTTATTGGAGGATAAACTCACGGCCCAATTATTGTCAACATTTTCTTGATCAATTCAATTTTGCAAGCAGGGGAAATTAAACAATTTTCCTTTAAAGCAACTAAACCTGGACAAAGTAAACTTTAATAATATTATTGGCTGACTAGTGACAAAACATTTCAGAGCTTATTCAATTTTTTTTCATTAAGCATTTTTATGGTATTTTGTTCGGTAACTTGGAAAGTACTACAGCATTTCGGTTCCTTCCACTGCAAATATTTCATCTGTACTTAAATGAAACATTTGAAAATAAACCTGAAAACCGGAATCAAATAGTGCGGAATTTTTCAAACTGGATAATTTATAGTTTGTTTGTTTGATTTGACTGGGTATTATTTGTAAAACCTCCATGCTCGATATAACCACATTCTATACAAACTTCATAAATAGATGAGAAAGTAAAAATAATATGTCTCTCGCATGAAATCGCAAATTTTTCAGGATTTCTTGGCCTCTTTCCAACAATTGAAACTACAACAGGTTGACTCACAATTACTATTTTATGTAGTCTGGCCATCGTTTTCGCGAAAATCTGCTGAAAATAAACATTTCCCTAAATAAATTGATTGTACCAGTAATTTAACAAAGGCATCAATCGCCTAGTTATTTATATTAAAATGAGATTAAAAATATTATACTTTAGACAAAACTGTTCATTTGCAAAATATATATTCGTAAAATTTTCCATCTACCAGCCAAGTTGAAACTAAAACTAATACAGAATTGTTAAAAATAAAAAATAGAAATACGTTTGAGTTTGAGCAAAAGATGATGATTAATCTTTCTTTATCCCAAAAGGATTTTTTCCTTTATCCCAATTAATAATTGATATCGTAAAAAAGTCAGCAAATTCATTGTTGCACGTTGCTGTTCAGTTTATGACAAAAATCGTGTCTCTTTCATGACTTGCCAAATTTATTTTTGTGATGAGATGATAATGACTAAAAGTTTAAAATCATTTTAATGGCGCTTATTGAAGGATACCGTAAATATTAGTTGCATGGCCATATTTTTCGCCTTCCCAATATCCTAGAGCAAATATTTGAACACTAACTTACTACAAAATTGTGTATCAAATCGTCTTATAAGTAATACTGATAGGTTAGGCATGTATAATTCCCTTTTTTCAGCAATTTCAACAATTTTCAGGAATGGCACTGGCACAGTAACTCACCGGGGCAGTTGCGTTTCAGTCACTAATTTGAAAAAATGTGGCTCCTAAAAAATGTGATAACCTTTTTTGGTAAGTGTTGAAATTCCAGCCCCGGGCCGCGTAAAAGTTTAATCCGCCCCTGGGCTAAATGCTAAGCCTAATTAAATGTGCGGCACAGTGAGACACGATGAGTTATAACGAAAAACTCAGCAAGGAAAAATATTCTACAAGTTCAGAGTTTTGCGTTCAGTAAAGAAGAGTGCACTCCAAATGTCGTCAAAATTCCTTCACACCTTCAAAAGTTCATTCAAATCGCATAAAATCCTGATTTGTGCGCGCTTCGTCAACGTTGATTTGAAAATAAACGCTTTCACAGAACTGCATACCCTTCATAAAAAAGTTCCAACTTCCAAAGAAAAGCCAGTAGAAACTTGACAGAAAAAACTTAAAACTGGAACCCATATTTGCATATCTAAAACGGTTCTTTACAGACCAGCTTCAGATGATCTTGCCAAAAATACAAAGCCACCCAAAAAGTTTAAAAATTTGTAGTGAAAAAATCAATCTTTTAATCGGAATCAAATCCACAATACCAGTAAGCTGATGCTAATCAGATTTCCATATCTGAAGTGGTTCTTTAGCGAAAAGCTTCAGATGAGCTTAATATAAAAAATCAAAGCCGCCCCAAATATTCCCAAAATATAAAATTGACTACGAAAGAATCCCGATACCAAATTTACCCTCCGAGTGAGTTGATGAATATGGGACTAAAAGTTCTACATGTACATGGCAACCAGGGGCAAAGTAATGCTAAGCTTACCGAAAGCTGCGTAGTGCCACCTGGAACGAAAGAAGAAAATGTGTTTAAGAACAGCAGGAAATATGTCCAAAGTCAACCTTACTTGAAATCAGCAAGGCAAAGAGAAAAATATAAAGAAAACATAAAACTTCAGTTGCTTGTCGGAAAACTAAACTCAGTACAAGCTAAAAGATTTATATATTAGAGATGATACTTGCCAGGTTATTGCAAGCTGGCGCCCTATCCTCCATTTTCTACCCATTAATTATCAAGAAGTACATTACACTTTCACGAACTACCGCACTTTCTATAATATAAGGGCCAGAATGATTCTATATTTGCTATCTAAGAATGCGATTATTGAGTGATTTCGTCTACTGTCGATACCAAACTACAGAATAAACATGCTTTCGTAACAACTATCGATTATTCATGCTTTAGTTGGCAGTTCGATTTCAGTTTGTTTATTGTTGACCAGAAACTGCAAAGAAATCGCTTAAAAATGAAACTGTTGCTCAATTTCCGACCGATGATAGAAACCAACGAAATTCCAACTAATTAAAATTAAAAGTTCAGCGCAATTCGAGTTGCGTTATAACTCACCAACTCACAAAGCGGCATCAAGGCAAAAGCGCAACTCAACACAGTGTTACCCAGGACTACTGTAGGTACTTTCATAAAAATAAAAATTTTGTCGCACGGTTGTTCATACTTATACATGACTTACTTCAGCTTATTTGCAATCACTCGACTACTTATTGGATCCATTAAAACCATTTTAACATTAAATTTTGAAAATTTTCAGGCCTACTCGGTATGTTCTCGCAAATTATCAGCATTTTTAACTAGGAATTGGGACAAATTAACAACATTTATAAATCTTCTAGGTGTTCTTCTGGATGAGTTGGCAAAAAAAGTTCTGAATATAAAATAAATCTAACACAATTTTGGAACGCTCATAGCAATGTGTCATATAAAAGTTAAACTTATTCAGTGAACAGCCAGACCTGCAAGGAAAATGTGGCAACAACAATATAAACATATGAAAAAATAAGAAAATCGTCAACTTAGAAATCACCCTGTATAATGTCTTTATTACCATGAAATTAACTGGTATGTCTTTCTCATTGTCATTGTTTCTAGCGGCATTGATGCGCTTTGCCTTATTTTCAGATTCAACCTTTATCTGGATACTTACAAAGTAAAAAGATACATCAAACAGTATACTAATCATATGGACTTTATATCATTGACCTTGACGCTTAGATAATTTATTGCGATGCCTCATATTACCATTTCTTAGTTGACTTGAAAATTGCTTAATATCATTTAAATGGATTTTCAAATGGCTATTGATCAATATCACTTAGTATAGAAGAGCTTCATTAAAGCGTTCACAAGACTGAGCGTAACCCGTAAATATGCGTTTCTTATAATTAAGTTTTATTGGAGCTAAGTTTTCCGTGCTTCTGCACTGTTTATTTATAGGGAATTTAATTTTTTTAGATATTAAATTTGTAAAACTTTGCGCCATGATTGAGCATAAGAAAGTGCTAGTTCTCTACGTAGGAGGCACTATTGGTATGCAGAAAAACTGTAATAATGGTAAGTGCAGTGCTTACTTATGGTATTTTTAATATTTCTTTGCGTTTGAGCATCTCTTTTTCATATTAAATTTTACTGACTCCCTTTCAATAGAATTTCTGAAAATAAAAATATGTTATTTATCGTTAATTGATTGAGTGAATTGTTTTGCTTTAAATGACACCATTTTTATGTAACTTGACCTAAGCCAGTTTAATCCAGTGCTCGATAAGAGTGTGATGTTGTTAAATTAAAATGGAATGAAAACAAAAAAATGCGTTTTAGTAGAACAATTCCAAAGTCACAAATTTTAAATATATGTATTTCAATTTGGAAAAGGTAGGAATATTGCGGTAAAAAAGCCCTCAAAGGTAGTTTCAGACCATTTTAAAAAGAAGCGTTTAACTGTCTTGTCCCTAAAGCATTTCTCAGTTTTTGAAAGATATAAAATTTGTTAAAAAAGACATTTGTTACTACTTTTACATGGATTTATCTATAAATATTAATTCAATTTTAATCTAAGCCACATAACATTCTTAATTGTTTTATCAAATAAACAACTCTTTGATTTCACCTTTATGTCCTTCCCCTCATCATATACAATCAATCAATATACAGGGTGATTTAAAATCGGCATAATTTATTTGGAAGACTTTCATGCAGCTCTTTAGGAGTTTCGCTTTATAAAACAATTTCCATTCACAACTCACAATGAGATTTATTTCGTGCCAAAACTGAATATTGCGATTTGAGAGTTTCTTAAAATTTATTTGAGAATTTCTCAATATAGTTGAGAGTTTCAGCACGAAATTAATCTTATTGTCAACTTTGTATGGAAACCTGTTAATAAAAGGAAACTTTCTACCTAAAATTAAATGAAAGACGTAAACGAAAACAGTGCTATTTTTTAGATTGCATTGTTTCCTGTTCGTTCTTTTAATGCTTAGATTAGCACAACGTTGTTAAATTTTGATCAAATATTCAGGTGCACATTGTTGAGATAAAAGATAAGTAGGTACTATGTTTAGAAAACTAGTTACTGTTTTTACGTTTTAACGAAATAATTCAAGATGTACATGATGTTTCCAAAAAAATTCTATTGAAAGTCCATGTCAAAGTGAAACGGTTTCATATGAAGAGCTACAGAATGCTTATGTTGCTTGTGTCGTCTTGCTCAATCACTCTCGAACAAACACTGTGACTTTCAACTCATATTAATGGGAACTTTTCACAAGTTAATGAAGTTTTCTTTTCTCAGCCGTTTCGTCAGGTGCCTCTTGTGACCTATGCGACAATATCAAATTATTTATCTCACTGGCTAGGTGCTCAACATATTCATTTCCTTCACGGGAAAATAAATGCAACATTTTTCTATTTTAAACAATAGTCAGACTGGCATGCTTAATCCGACCTAACTGATAAAAATTTCGCATACACGTTTTCCTCAGTGTTTCCCCACGTTACGAATTAAAGTAATTATCAAATCTCGCTTCTAAAATAGCATCAGTACATGTAAGCAATCAATCTATAGCAAGTTAGCGTTTTTGCTAAATATCAACTAGTCTTCCAACAAAATTGTTAAGACGTGTGTTGTTCTAAACTATTCAAACGTGATGGCTGAACGAAAGAATGTTCTGGTACTCCTAACAGGCGGCACAATAATTATGCAAAAGATTGAAAACAGTAAGTAAATTGTGGCGTTTTCGATTAATTCCGTTACTAGATCGGCGGAAAGTTAGTGGATTTAAAATCCCCGCAGTAAATTGATCCGAATACTTCCGAGTTTTCTTTTCGGGGACCAAAAACATATTTTTTGGATAATGATTACTTTGGATTTTTGATGGAATTTCCGCAGGTGATAACTGGCAACGAAGGAGCACATTTTGCAATAAAATCGAGTTTTTTTGTTGATCAGTGATCGTGCACATCCAGCAGAGCTGTCACAGTACAAATAAAAAACAAGATATTGAAGGGTTGTCCTCCTCTTACCTAAATATAATTAAATTGAACATATCAATTTGAAGAATCTCTTAAAAACAGAACAAAAATGTAAAGTGTTTTAATTGACCATAGTTTTTCATATTGTGTTGTTATAATGTGTAGGTAGCGTCCTTATCCTTATAATTTTAGATAACGAAAGCATTTACCTACTCTATTGTTTATGAATGGTACATATGTAGTCACTGTATTTCATCTACATATGGATTTATACCATTACGCCAAAAGAAAGATACAAAAAAACATAATTGTATTTTAGTGTACTGCGGATGGCCCCAATGAAAGGGTTGAAACGTCGACAAAAGTGAGGAGAAACTTCCAGTGTTTAATTTGTCCCGTATAAAACCAACAAAAAAATTAACAACATTAAACAAATACGAACACTAAAACAAAACCTTTTAATAATAAAATGGTATAAAATCACAACATCAATCTGTGATTCATCATTAGTAGAAACCATAATGTTAACCAGAAATCAATCAAGTATTGCTCGAAGTTCATTAGCTGGACAATGTGAAAAGTGTATGATTTAAAAAAAAATTGCAATAAAAATAAGAACATTACCGCCCCAACCAACGAAAACGTATTTTGATTGTATTGAACTAAAAACTGAAACAATTGAAAAAAAAATCTGTGTTAAAACGTTTACTACGTTTACTATTGAATAAAAAAATGTAATTTTAAAAGAAAAAAATGAAGTTTCGAACAACTTCTGCAGACAAATGTTTCCAAAATCACTGTAAACTTCTAAGAAAAAACATCGCACTTCATATTTTTAAATAGAAGCTTAATCTCGAAAGGAGTTTGAAAAATTTGTTCTCTTAGCAAAAATTCCTATTTAACTGCACCGTGCTGTTGAAATTTAAAATATTTAATTATTTTAGTGTACATTCCCGTTGCAAATGCATTTTTGGAGAAAATTAAAAACTCGGAAATGCACGATCCGCAATTAGCTAAACAGCTGAGAGTTCCGCTGTTGGACAATGAACTGGTTTTACCGTAAGTAGTATTTTATTAAGTACATATAAAATAATTAGTTTTAATTATTTTATATGTACTTGTTGTTTATATGTATAAAAAGGGAAGTTCGATTTAATAAGAATATTTTGCAAAATATCTTTCCTAACTTTCTACTGTGAAAATGTTCTTAATCGTTAATTGGATTTGAACAATTTTTTTTATTCGAGTTATAGCTTGGACAACGTTTTCAGTTATGATAAGCAAAAAATGTACAGGGGGTTTAAGTACTATGATGTTTTCTTGGTCAAAGTTTAAATCCGTCGGCAATATCGGGTAGATCAGACAGAAAGAGTCCCTGAGTAACTTGCATCTTTAATCGTCTATTTATTACTGATGGAAACTATCGAATAAAAACTATCGAACTATTCGATAGTTGCATTTATTCGATAGCAATGTTTCATTCATGGGAACCATCGAATTATTCGGTAGTTGTAATTTCAAGTATAATTTTTCGAACAAATTCAAATTTCAAATCAATTAGTTTTCCACTTTTTCATGATGTTCATATTTCATTTATTAACTGTTTTTTTTTCATTAAGTTATTGAAAGTGATATCAATATTTGCATTATGAATAAGTACTATTAGTTATAGTATTAAAAACGACTCATTTACAGAGTTTCTATTGTTTTATTTCAAAAAAGTAGTAAATATAAGCATTGAGTTAAAAGTAATATGCATAATTAACCACAGAACGAAAATACTTTCATAAAATTAAATTAAAAATATCTATATTTAAAAATCAAACTGCAATAATATTATTTAAAAATATGAGTCGGTTCCTACTATTATAGCACCTTGTCCAGCTTTTGAAAATAATCGTTCAGAGGGAACCGACGTTGCAGAAATGGGTAACTACTTTTTGTATAAGGTATACAGCCCTAACATCAACTTCTCATGGCTTTTCCAAAAGTTCATAGGAATTTTCGATCGATCGTAGTGATATTTCTAAATATTGTTTTGCTACTAAAGTAGCTGTAGCGTCTGGCCTAACAACGTTTTAGGTATTTTGAAACTTTTAAATGGCACTTAATTTATTTATAACTAACTTCATAGCTGCATCGGCATTGCTTGTTATTCCAAAACCAATTTTTTAAACCGCGGATAAATTCGTTATGTTCTGTTATGATGATTATTGTTATGAAAGATTGAACTCTGGGATTCACATGCACAGTAAAATGAATTCCCTGCACCGCCATACATGTGTCATTTCTATTTATATGCGGTATCATGTCATATTCGCACGGGAATAATAAACAACTTATGATGATAGCCGATGCATCTCGAATCTGAAAGATGTATTTTAATACCCTGGATTACTTTTTTATAAATAAAGTACAGTAGGTACTAAATCACTTCATACTAACTAGAAACTTTTATTTTTATTTATATTTATTTTTTTATCTACGATGCACTAGAAGCGCACAGAAAACAAAAAACTGTATCCCTAGAAAAACAAAAACTTTAACAATTTAATTGACGGAGCACAGAGAGTGACAAAATAAACAGTACAAAACTACCAACTTGTAATGAAATGCTGTTCGCACAGCCTTTTTTAAAGAAATTTCCTTCGAAAATGAATATCACTCGAATAGCTCAGAAGTCGCGAGGCTATCACATATGTACTTTTTCTCTCTGAGCTGGCCCATGTTGCTAGCAGAAAAATTAACTTTGACCAAGAAAATATGACACTATTTAAACATCCTGTACAATATGTTAATTTGATTTTTTGTTCAAGAATAGGACAAATATATACAAATCGGACCACCGACTGAGAAAAAGTTTACAGTAAAAAGTTGGGGGATATTTAAACTATGCGTTAATTTTGTCGCGCAGTGTATATTCAATAATAATAAATTAATAATTTTGTAAAAATAATGTAATACATATTTACAAGAAAAGTTAAAACTTTGTACTTAATAAATTTAAAAAATTGAAATTATCGTTCATTCGAACTAAAAACTATTAAATACCTTAAACATAAATGCATCTAGAGCCATATTCCTGCAGCTCTTATATCGATTAACATTCAATTCGCAATTATCAGAAATGCACGTCAATATAGAGTTCAAGACACTTTCAATGAAAATTCCTATCAATTTTTCGATGAACCGATTCTGCTTATTCAACTCGCTGATTACTTGATGACTTCCCTTGTCGATATGACTAAGTGAATCCAGCATCTCAAAATATTTTGCAGTTTAATCAAGCGCTACTAACTGCAATCATTAAACTCCAGCAGTGATTTTTCTCTGTATTTTTCGGAAAATAATAAATCAGCAACGTACGGGTTTTTTTGTAACGAAAATAGATACGCGTACGAATTTAAAAGTAGGTAACTAACAGGAACATTGTACACTAACTCTAAACATTAAAGCTTGTACGTAAAATGAGTTTTTATGACTGCGACTAAAATAAAAATTACGATTCTCTTGTGGATTTCCATTCTCGTAAATCTCATCCAAGAATTAAAATATTAGAATCAAAAATACTTTGTATTAATGTAATAAATGTGACGCTTCTTTAGGCAAATATTAATTTTGTTCTTTTTCTAAACGTTCACATTTAGAAAATTAGAAGTAGTTTTACTTTTGTTTGTTTTGTAGCTTAAAAAGTTTATTGTGGTTCAATTGGTGTTACATTTTCTGACACAAATAGTTTTTTGTTAAAAAATGCTTAGTTTCCAGTATCTTTTGTGTATTTACTTTTATATTTCTTATATTTACTACTAAATTTATAACTGGATTTTTAGACCCTATAATTTATTTTGTTACAGAGACTTGTTATTTCATCCCATTCATATTTAACTCAAATAAAACCAACTGTGGCGGCTGGTTTACTTTGGTTTTATTATAACTACTGCTTCTGTTTGTATTTTATATTCCTTTCTTAAACAATTTTCAGATATTGCTCTTAGTTAATAATAATAATTTAAATTTTTCTCGAAAAAGGCTATCGACGAAATCGGATTTTCTGACCATTTTTTGGAACACCTTTGCGTTTGGAATTATTTGCCAAAATTAAACCCAGTTTTCAGTTTGTTTTTTTTCAAATTTTGATTAAAAATGCTGAAGAGGATCAAAATTCTAGTGATTCTTTATGAAATCGCGAACATCATTAAAAAAATGACGACATTGATGCTTGATATAGTTTGCACAAAACTAAATTTTAAGAGAGAGCGCATATGAGAATAATGTTATATTGAGAGCCACATTTACAAAACTGACAAAAATCAGGATGTCTGGAGATTTTAATAAAACTTTCAGCATTTTTGAGTCAAGTGTTTTCTCAAGATGGTGGGCATTTCAAACTCATATTTGCTCTGGTTTGGAAGATGCAAATTATTGAAAAGTGAAAGGGCAATTSAGAGTAAACATCCAATGTGAGAGGGATGTTTACAAAATTTTAGACTGATATTTACTAAGCTGACAAAACTCAAGATTCCTGATGCTTTTTATAAAACTTTCAGCATCTTTAGTCAGGTGTCTTTTAAAGATGGTGAGCATTTCAAATTTGCTGTTTGCTTTAGTTTGGATGCTGCACATTTTTTAAGTAGAGTATAATTTATTGCGTGATTTTTAATAAGCTGAAAAAATCAGGCTTTCTGTACATTTCTTGAAACTTTTAGGGTCTGTACTATCGTGTGGTTTCTAAAGATGGTGAAAATTTCAAGTTCGTAGTCAGTTTAGATTGAAAGATGCGAATTTTAAAAAGAGCGAGCGGATTTGAGTAAACGTATTCATTATAGAACTGATATTTTCTAAGCAGACAAAAATCAGGACTTCGCAGGACGCAGGACAGGATTTTTATGAAACTTTCAGCATCTTTAGGGTTAAGCCTCTTCTAAATATGGTGCAACTTTCAAATTACTATTTGAGTTCGTTGGAAAGTTAAAAATATTTAAAGGAGAGAGTACAGATGAGCATAAACACCCTCTATGAGACCGATATTTAGGAAACTCAGATTTATCAAGATGGAAAAAATTAGGATTCCGTACAATTTAAATAAAATTTTCAGCATATTCAGAGTAAAGTGTCTTCGAAAGGTAGTGAAAATTTGAAATTGATATTTATTCTAGTTTCAAAGCACCAAATTTTGAATATA
>NW_026018814.1:10620685-10627457 GCF_020466585.1 Dendroctonus ponderosae
TATTAAAACAAACACTTATTTTGCTCAGAGAATCCAAAAATGCAATAATATATAGGGTATTTGATTTAGAAAAACACAACTTTGATACTTTTAGGGCTTTTGGGACACTCCGTACATTGCAAAAATATTTTTAAAATGTGCACCCGATAGACGTATGTGGATTCATCAAATAATACTTTGCAAAAAACAAATAGGCTAGCCGCAAACGTCCGTGCCGTATAGCGTGAATAACCCTGTATATAACAATATTTACAACATCAGGATTCCGGGAGATTGTTATAAAACCTGAATATTTCAAAATTGCACCTTGCCTTAGGTAAACCCAGCCTTTATGGTACTGATATTTACTACTAAGATTTTAATGAAAATGGCATCGTTAAGGCCAAGTGTCTTCTAAAAATGCTGAAAATTTTAAGCGAATTTTTAAAGGAGAGAGCGAAGTTGAGTATAAATATCTATAATGACATCCGATATTTACTTATTTTGATTTTGATTAGAATGTATTCAGTGATTAACTAATATTATTTGATTTCATAGAATGATAGGGTCGAGTTTGGTCGTCTACAGGATTGTAGAGTACAATCCACTTTTGGATTCCTGCAACATGTCAACTGCAGAGTGGACGATGATTGCGAAACACATTGAGGTAACAAATTTAGCAGCAAAATAATTAAATCTATTTTACCTAAACTCTACTAATTTTAGCAAAAGTATGAACGTTTCGATGGGTTTGTCGTTTTGCACGGCACCGACACATTAGCTTTTACGTCGTCTGCTTTATCATTTATGTTGGAGAACCTCCAAAAACCTGTGATTATCACCGGCTCCCAAGTAAGATTGCTTTCAGCTAGTCAAAACAAACAGTTAATTAAATGCGGATCTTTACATTGAGTGACAAAAATTCAATTTGTAAATGCATTATTCGGTTGCAGTGTTTTTGATTCATATGCATATGATAGATATATAGGGTGATTCAAAATTTACAATATTTTTGCATTGATCGACACTGACTTGGATAGTACGGAAAATATCTGAAAAACAAAAACGGCAAAAGCCTTGAATAATCAAATATATTAAAAGTTCAGAACTCAGGAAAACTTTGCCTGTAAATGGATTTCGCTGGGTTTCCAGTTTCGCCTGTTTCTTTTGTGTGAGCTGAAAAAAGTGACCTGAAACACAACTTAATTAGGTGAATTTAATTAGGAAATTCTGATCAAATAGTTTCTTTAGTGTTCCCCTAAACTCTCTGTGAATTCCCTCATAAGAATGGTGTTGATTTTGAATCATCTTGTATATGCTGCAATATACTATTCAATATGTAACATTGTGCAATTGAATGTGTTTTAGATTCCTATTTTCGAGCCGAGAAGTGATGCAAAAGACAATTTTCTTACTTCTCTGCTGTTAGCTGGTCTCTACGAAATTCCGGAAGTTTGCGTATTTTTTGGTGGAAGATTGTTGCGAGGAAATAGATCCACCAAAGTGAGTTCCAATTTGTTGAACGCTTTCGACTCCCCCAATTACCCCCATTTAGCTCTTGTGGGAGTTGAATTAAGTGGTAAGTGAATAACAAGCAATGCCATAGATAAAAGATAAAATTAGTAGATTGACAACATTCTAACACTAATTCTCGCTAATACAATAAGATGTCAGAATTATTAATATACTTTAGCCAATTTAACGCTCATATAAATAAGCATACATTTACAGTCGCTTGTCCATCAAAGATAAATTGTCTGCTTTTTTCTTACTTGCAAAGTTTGTTTGTTTCCTTAATAAATAAACACCCTGTTTAAACTGACGAAATATTTGTTTAACATTTTGGGAGAATAAACGGTGCATCCGGAAAGTTTCCCAATTGTTTTCAAACTGGATTTGTTATGACCGCAGTAATTAAATGAAACTTTTGGACATTTTATTTATGGCGCTGTAATTTAATGGAGTTTTACAGTTTTTTTTATCCATTACTTTGGTAATGCTATTTATGAAAATTTCCCGTCTTAGAGTCAAAACAAGAATCCGTTTTTCATTTTACTACTATTCTATTCTTACTACCTATACATTTGAGTATTTTCAAAATAATTTGAAAATTTTCATTCTGTTTGATTAGGTACTTAGTCAAAAATAAATTGCTATAAAAATACAGTGCAAATTGCTACAAAAATGCCCTAATAGGCTTCTTCCATAAGAAGGATGAGAACCGATGACATTTTTTCGATGTCGATACCGCAATATTTATGGAAGTCTGTATGCAAATGCATATGCAAATTTCAACAAAAATAATTTTTGCTGGTCGAATCAGAGCATGATCATTTAACTGTGTGGACGGTTTCAGAACAAATATAAATTTGTGTATTCATGAGTTAGTTTAGAGTGCCTAGTACAGATCTAGAAAGTATTTAAAAAATAGAACTAGGCTTTGCAATCTTTTATTGAATCAGAATACGCCCTGTTTTTGATGGTAGAATTTCCAATGAAAAACACTAACTTCCGGACAGTTTGTATAATATGATATAATTCAGAGTTTATTTATATCCTGTACAGTAAGAAAAGCAAGTTGTTCCTAGTTTTTATTGTGATAATATAGTCAATTGTGATATTTTTTTTCATCTTTTTGCTCAATGATGACTTCAACTCGCATTTTATATTTTAAATATCGTTCTATTCTAAGTGCGCTTTTTAATTTGTATTGATTTATCTCTTAAATTAATTTTAGAATCACAAACAGCAACAATTTTTATAAACATGAGCTTTACTTTAAATGTCCTTCGAAATCGGATCAAGTCCTTTCAATGATAAAAAACGTCTTTAGGGATTTTATTCAAACTTTTAAATACCAACGAACCTATAAGAAAGCCATGTCTGGGCCTTAAAAAATCGACTACTGCCTTTCGCACTAATTAGAAAACAATTAGCAGTTTTTCGTGCTAAGCCAACCGGCTTAACCTTTGCAAAATAATGTTCTCAGATGGATTATAATTTAACGTATTAAATAGATTTTTGTAGTAGAATTTTTGGTTCTTGATAATAATTCGAACATTATTAAGTTTATTATTTAGGTAGGTTTTTAACAACGCTAAGATAAAGCATAATTACATATTTAAGAAAAACAGTCGAAAGTACGCCAATTTAAAAACAGAAAAACCAATTTTATTCTATTTTATTTTCACACTTTAGAACCTTTTTCCATCTAAAAAAGCTTCTTTGTGCGACAGAACAAATTTAACGTTTTTCTCTTATTTGCAGAACAATCCTCAATATATTTACACCTTTTTAATACCACTGATAGTTGAAAAATTGCTTTTGTTTCAGTTTTTCAGATCTATTTTGCTTATTTTTTAACGAAACTTCGTTTCAAACTTTAAATATAAATTCATTGAAGAGAGATTTATCTGAAATCTTCTACATTGTTTGTAATAAAATTCCTATATTTTAAAAGCGTCTTGCACAAGTTCTAAACACTCCCTAAAGAAATATTCTTAATTCGATGAAATAAACATATAAAAATTGTATGTGTTTACTGTTAACTGGTACGTTTAAAACTTTAATTAACTAATTAATTTCAGTTTATAATTCCTACATAAGAAAAACTACTAAAGGTGGTGAATTGATGGTGCATACTAACTTGAACTCCCATGTAGGAACGATTGCTTTCTTCCCAACAATTTCCAGTTTGCAGGTGAGATAAGACGCGTTGAACAAATCGGATTTCCTTTAGAAGTGATTCATTAGATATCAGGCAAATTTTCAAACTCGAAAATAACCAAATACGTATGCAGTAAAACAATATATAAGCCGTTTTCTTTCAGCTGGAATCATTTTTAAAACCTCCAACCCAAGGTCTAGTTCTACAAAGCTATGGAGCAGGCAATATCCCTTCAAATAGAACTAATATTCTTAGCGTGTTAAAGCAAGCTGTAGAGAGAGGGGTGTTGATCATCAACATAACTCAATGCTCTAAAGGAGCGGTTAGTAATGCGTATGAAACCGGGATGGTATGTTAAAAAAGCTGAAAAACTCAGTTTTTCTTATGGAGAACATTGCTTTAGGTCCTCGAAGCTATTGGCGTAATATCTGGATACGATATGACTACCGAAGCTGCTCTCACCAAGCTGATGTGGGTTGTGGGTTTGTCTTTGGATTATCCGACAAAAGTCAAGGTAATATTCAATTATATATTTATATATATTATATTCAATATAAATTCATTATGTACTTAATAATGTGTTTAAGTTTTGGCAATTCTTGATCTTGTACTTTTCAGTTACTAAAGTCGGACCTTAGGGGAGAACTTACCAAAAGTAAATAAATATGATCATCGCATTGTAAAAATTTTATTGTTACTTAACACATTATGTGAATTTACGCGGCTGATGTATGAATATTTTGTTTTTTATGTTGTTTGTACTTTACCTTAGTGTATTGGCTTCTTCAGGAGTATATATATATGGAAATATCAGCTGCTTAGAATATATGTATATGGAAATAAATTAATGTTTATATATAGAATATAATATGTGATGCATAAATGAAATTAAATATATTAAGCTTTAATAAGTGCTTTTGATTTAAACGTTCATAAAAGATTATCAGACATTTTAAAAAATTATTAACATATTTATCAATCGAGTAATAATAAAAAATACAGTACTTTATGAATTTTGCGCCACTTCCTCAGCAAGTTTTCTTTTTTATTCCAAAGACGCAGTTGTGTGCATAGCTGTAACATTTTAATATCGCAGTCGCCTTTAAGCCAATTCCAAAGTAAGTTGAATTAAATTCAAACTAGTCACTATTCACTGGATTCTTTATTACATGAAACTCCAATTTAATGCAAAAAATATTACGTAAGTGGGTTGTATAATCAAAAAATTATACAACGAGAAGGAGAAAAAAAAATTGCCCAGAGCATTGAGCGAAAAAAAATTTATAAACCATAAGCTTTAAGAATCTCATCGCCTCTTTGTCAGTAACCGGTAAGCGACACCTGGATATTTACGACGCCTGTAATTTTATTTGCAAAATGGTTATTATAGGAAGCATTACTAAAATTAGCATTATTAAAATCTCTGGGTAATTAAATACTTTATAAAATAAGTAAAAGTCAAATAATCAGTGTGCAATTTAGAAATCGTTCTCTCTGGATATGGACCTGGACAATTTCACGAGCGCTTTGTTAATGAGCGCAAAGGCAAAACTGTACCTATTATAAATTGGAACGAAAGTAACCCTCTTGAAAAATCTGCCCACTTGAAATGATTTGATTAAAATCGTTTTTAGATGTTTTAGTCGATCAGTATTAACGTTTTACTGGTTATTTTAGTTGGTTCTAATATTCTAAGAAAAAATTCTATTGATTCGAAATGACTATAATTTTCCGGTTAACTTCCACCTTGGTTTGCGCGTTCTGTTTTACACAGCCCGACATCAACAACTCTTCGAATAGCGCTGCAAGTAATCAAACTGATTCGAATATAAAAAATGTATATTTTGAAAGTCTTGAAACAGCAGAAGTATAAATAGATGCCATCATTAAATAACTAATTAACGATTCTGTATTATTGCGCCGCAGATTTGGAAGCCAGTTGGATATCTTAACACGATCCAACTGGAAATCGTCAGTGTTAAGGTTAAAACGCCAGGTGATTCCTATATTTACTTTACAACATTCATTATTTGCATCTAAATGGGACGGTGAAACAATTTTCTCTTCCATGAATATGGGTTAAGGCTATATTTATTTAAATCTTAAATTAAACTAGATGAACTTGTAGAAGCGGGGAATGCGCTCGAGGTAAAATAGTGTCTCAAATATAATAGACATTATTTGCTTGCTAGTCTCTTCTTCCGTTGACTTGGTTTTATTGATTTAATCATCTTCAAGTTTGTAGTACCGACTGGAATCTGCCATAGAACTTATTTAGTTATTCTATGTGAGCGGCTCGATACTTTTTATTGTTGTAAATGATATAGCTGGAATAATTTATTTTTTTAGCTACTTTACTGATGATTTTCCTGATGCTGAAAACTGTTTATTGATTTTAATCTTTGCTGATCGCTTTCACATCTTCAGTAGAAAGGCGGCATTTATCGTCACATGCAAGTTTATTTCTCTTTGGAAAGCTGACCAGTATTAGATTATGATTTTCATGGATACCAACGAAAAAAATTTGGCTGTTGAACTTTCATCCAAAAAAAAAGTCTGACAAACTTCTAAATGCAAATGTATAAAAAGTGTAGTTTTTTGGAAAATCAATATGAATATACATAATTAAACATATTTAGGAGTAGAACGAGAATAAAAAAATAGAAAAATAAAGTGAAGAATGTTTCCTCAGCGGCCCAAAGTAACAATCGAGAACCTTAGTTAGCAAGCTTTTTAAAGCTATATGTAAGTTCTTTGTATGTAAGACTTCCAAGGTAATTTTGTAAGTTAGAAGAGATTAAGGTAAAATGGCTTGGCTTCAAGTGTTACGACGAAAGCAAAGCTACTCATTCGACTTTATAAAAGCAAATTGCAGTAACCGGACGCTGGTACAAGTGTTTCAAAACCTCCACTTTCTCTTAATATCCTTGATTTAAGTTCAATTAAATTAATGAACACTTTTCAACCGCTTTTTTTCAAGTAGTTAAAACACAAGAAGTGTTAAGTTATTAATATAAGATAAAATTAAGAACATTCAAAAGATAATAAGTGTTCAAATAACTGAAAGCAGGTTTAAAAGGTGCCACACATTTTTGTGAACTCGCAAAAGAACAATTAATTTATTGA
>NW_026018814.1:10627557-10629078 GCF_020466585.1 Dendroctonus ponderosae
TTTGTTTTTTGCAAAGTATTATTTGATGAATCCACAGACGCCTATCGGGTGCACATTTTAAAAATATTTTTGTAATGTACAGAGTGTCCCAAAAGGCCTAAAAGTATCAAAGTTGTGTTTTTTTAAATGAAATACCCTATACATTATTGCATTTTTGGATTCTCTGAGCAAAATAAGTGTTTGTTTTAATAAGATTTATAATGTCTAAATCTAAAGGTTTTTTAAATAATACGAATTTTATCAAAATCTAATATTATTTTCATGTGTCAAATACTTTATAAGTATTTAAGTTATGTAAGGGTAATTTCTAGTGAAGTGTAACAAGATATAATATTTTACATCCCAATGATAATAAACTTACCAGTTTATACAGGGTGTCCACAAATTTAAACTAATCAAATAAGAACTTTAAGTGACTCTAACTTGACTAATTTAAATACAACCCCCTATTTTTTGGCTTACCAGGAAATGCAATTTTTAATTACCTATCGAATGGTACTAGGATGTTGATAACTAAGTTTTTGCCTTTTTACAAAATACACCAAATAATGGTTCTGTGCACCATTTGGTGTTTTTTTAAATTAAAAGGTTAAATAACATATCAACAATAACATAAAACAAAGGCAAATTATTTATAGCAAATGTTCGAAATGTTGACCGTCCATTTCCAGGCACTTGTAAATTCTTTTTTCAAAACCACTGCTAACTCTGGACAACATTTGCTGAGTTACAGTTTTAAAAGCGGCTCTTATGCGTGTTTCACATCGTGTGAAGTTGTCGGAAGCGTATGGTAGATAATTCCTTTTATGTACCCCCACAAAAAGACATCTACTTAAGTCCGGAGATCTGGAAACCCATTTCTGCCAATTAACCTGTTTTGAAAGCTGGCATTTAAAAATTGCCGAACTTCGCAGTGATAATGAGGCGGAGCTCCATCCAATTGCAGCCACATCACATGTTGGTTCTTATATTGAAATGGACTTCTTCTAATAATATTGAGAGCTGGTTTATTAGAAACTGGATAAACATCAAACCATTTAGATCATCCATTAGTCCTTCAAAAAAATAGGGTCCAATTAAATATTGGCCCAGTATTCCACCCCACACAATAACTGACCACCTATTTTGTTTTTTCATGACCCTGTATGCGCGCGGATTCGTATCAGAATAATAATGAAAGTTGTGTCTATTCACGAGACCATTGTTATGAAAGTACATTCATCACTAAATAACACATTTTCGAAAAACTTTTCATTTTCGGCCACTTTATCTAACACCCACATGCAAAACTCAGTTCGGTTTTCAAAATCATTTCCATAAAGTTCTTGGCAAAGCTGAATTTTACAAGGATAAAAGTTGTGCTTTTTGATAATTCTGGAAATATTTGATTGATTAATGTTAGTACTTTTGGATGTCAGATTTTGACTAACATTGGGATTTTCGATAACTGAACCAATTACCGTGAAAACATTTTCTTCATCTTCAGTGACAGATTTCCTTGTAATGGGTTTTTTATAATTG
>NW_026018814.1:10629131-10669558 GCF_020466585.1 Dendroctonus ponderosae
TACAAAAAACAATACCGTATCAAAAAGAGACTTTGCAGTTTAAACTGACAAATAAAATAAATGATTTGACATGTATAAATGCCATGGGCAACTTAGATACATTGGAACCTTAAATTAAACAACACCAAATGGTGCACAGAACGACTATTTGACGTATTTTGTAAAAAGGCAAAAACTTAGCTATTAACATCCTAATACCATTCGATAGGTAATTAAAAATTGCATTTTCTGGTAAGTTAAAAAATATGGGGTTGTATTTAAATTAATCAAGTTAGAGCCACTTAAAGTTCTTATTTGATTAGTTTAAATTTGTGGACACCCTGTGTAACATGGTAGGTTTAATATCATTGGGATATAAAATATTATATCTTGTTACACTTCACTATAAATTACGCTTACATAACTTAAATACTTCTAAAGTATTTGACACGTGAAAATTAGATTAGATTTTGATTAAATTCGTATTATTCAAAAAACTTATTTTGAATACTTATTTTGTTCAGCCAATCCAAAAATGCAATAATATATAGGCTATTTCATTTAAAAAAACACAACTTTGATACTTTTGGGCTTTTTCAAGAAAGTAAAGAGTTTCTGTTCACCGTCCCAAACTAGCTAAACTTGATACCAGTATTCTTAATTGAAGCCATATAAAAGCAGCGATACTTACAGTGCAAATTTGTGTTAGCAACTGTATCGAAACAATACATTTATATTTTGGTTCCTTATTTTTGATTGGATAATAATTGCAAATCCACAGACCTAAGCGGGACGCATGATCAGGCCTCCAAAAAACATCTTCCTTTTAGGATAGGTTTTTAGGAGTTTGGTATTTGCAAAAGAACATAGCACAAGATTTTCCTTCAAGCAGCAAAAAGTAATTCTGCTAGCAAATGAAAGTTCTAGGAGTTAAGAGCCAAGCGCTCAATAGAGCATCGGTTTATCCGCGTGGTTAATGTAGGTTTTTTGAAATGTAAGGTCAAGTCTGAAACTTCGACTATAAACAGACCGTTTTGAGCATCTGGATAGGAGTGCTTAAGATAATTATTCGCAGAAACTGGCGGCAATATGCAACTACGACAGCGGTACTCGAAAATAGCCTGCACGTTGGATTTTCGAGGCAGAAGCAAGCAGAAGCTGCTAAGCTCATTCCATAGTCGGTTGTGTTCAGTGGACCCGGTACTACTCCCACCAGTCTCACCAAAATAATAACAAGACAGAGGGACGGATGAATTAAGAAAGGTGTCCACCCTAATCACATTCATCTGGCTGGCTCATTCACAGATTGCCCGCATCTTTGGAAATCCGCGTTTACGGCCCTAATGAACTAAAAGTTGCGTCTCGGCGTTGTGCCTGGTGCATTCAATTCAGTGATTTTGGTTTACTAGCAGCAACTACCTTTTGATGGGTGAGTGAAGTGATTGTTCATCTTTCTAGTATACAACTGTCCAGTATGAAAAGAGATATAAGGAAAGTTCTAACGTCGTGCCGTTGCCGCCAGTGCGTTTAGAGATCCGTCTATTTTCGCGCACTTCTAAATTCGCAAAGTTTGTATTATTTTTAGGTTTTCATCAATTTCCAATCAATTGCTTTTGAAATTTACGAACTGTGTATTTACTGATTCAGTTATGCGTATTGAAGCTAATTAAACACATTTTATGCTTGAAAAAATAGTAGCAGTAGCAAGCGCACAAGCTTACTATAACAAATAAACATTCTCAAATTGTTTGCCACACGGGTTCAAAACATTTATAAAATCTATTCTGTTAGATTTTCCGTTTTTGATAGATTCGGACAAAATATAATATATCCAGCTACCTTTAACGTAAATTAGGCGAACTCAATATCATTTTCATAATCTCCTAATCGGTACCAAAATTCTGCATAAAAATAGTCATTTGCATTAAGGCCTTTTTTGAATGTTGTTTTCTAAGTCTGGTAATTAGAAAGCATATAAATGTGCAGAAATGTACACTATTTTTTAAGAATAAAGTACAAAGAGCATTGCGTTTATTGCGATCCAGAAAACTAATTTTGAATTACCGTAGCCTCTCATATCAGCTCTCATCTCAGAAGAAGTTCACCAGCTCAGTACCTACCAATAGGTCCAAAACTGGTTCTTGAAGTGCTTGCTTGGAACATGGAAAACCTTAGTGGAATAGAATATGTTAAAATTCAATTAAAATTATTTTGTCTGGTAGTTAATCAGATCTTTCTGGGGTTGAATGAAGATACATTATTCTGTAAGATGATTTTTTATATGCATATTCAAGTGTTATTAACAGCAGAAAAAATGCAAACGTAAATAAAACACACATAAAGAATTAACAAAAGGCACATCTATTATGCACGCAAAGAGACTGCGCCACAATCTGGAAGATGATGGCAAAACATGAGCTATAGAAGTTCTGGTATCTTTTTTCCATCAATTTATCGAAACTTATGTGTATACATAACACGATATTATGTTTTATTTTACTTGTTGACCATTACTTTTTCGTTTACGTGCCCTGAAGAAGGCCGTTTTTTTCATAGAAATACGAAAATGGTAATTATATAAATAACGCTTGAATATTTGCAAGCATGTATCTTTTCAATAATACTTTCTCATATACGCTTTTCAGTTGCAATCGTTGGTTTTAACTTTTTAGTTTTTTCAATGTTGTTTCACTACAAGTGCGTTTTTCTTTTCTCGAAGATACGATGTATGCAAAACTTTAAAGAAGTGAAATATATTTCATATGAAATAAGTGAATAATTAATTTTTCTAAGTCTATTCAACCCATCTCATTGATCTCTATGTATTTGTGCTTAAATTCAAAGACCTCCAATTGGAAGTAATAAAAGAAGAATACAACTACGGGCCGCAAAAGCATGGAAACAGCTATTTTCAGCAATTGAGGCCTATAAATCTGTCGTCTTTGATGCTAAAATTTATCATAAGGTGGTTAAAAGGTACTCAAGAAATAAACCTTGATTTCAATTAAATCCCACACGTTTTCGCTTTAAGTGTCTTCTTCCAGCATTTGATTAGTTGTAATTTTCCTAAAATGAATGAGGCGCCTTCGTCCAGAACGTTTAGCTCCATTTGATATCTTTAATCTTGAATGCAGATTTATATTTAATTTAAATGGTTAGCTGTTTTGCTATTTTAGGACTTCTTTAAGTACCTACTTTTTGCTCGTATAGAATAAATGCTAACAATTTATAAAGAAACAAAAACTAATTATTACCTACCATCCTAGCTTCTCATATAGCGTGCATTTTTTAATAAGTAATAATTTTTAAGTTAAAGGCACAAAACTTATACCTCTTTAAACTTTTCTAAAATATCTATTTTAGAAAAAAAAAATTATAATGTTTTCTACTATTAAAGCTTCACGCATTTAATTATGTTTTATTATGAAAGTTTGTATAGTTTGTAAATCCGAGACTTCATTATGTCAAAACCTGTATATATTTAGCTTAATTATAATCACTCTAATTGTCGTAAATCGCTGTCCCGCATGGGTCTCTTCATTGAAGTCGAATACTCATTAATCAACTGACAAACAGGCTTTTAAATGTAAGTTCTTCACAGTTTACCATTTTCAGCTTTAAATTTCATTTTTTATTTATGTGTTGATATCAACTTCTTCTAGTTCGATAAATATTTTTTTAACTTGAAAATATAAATTACATTTTATCACCTGTTGGGCTGATTAAATGGAAATAAATGAATTCAGAGCTTTCATCCTTAGCTTTATTATGTTTTTAGCTTGTTGGTTTCTTCAAAGCTTAGCTTACTGAAGATTATTTCAAAAGCCTAAAAGTATGAAAATAAAGCAAGTTTAGAAATGCACCAAGCTAGATTTAGATATCGCTCGATATCGATATCAATAGATATATAAATATATTGAAAAATCTAGTTTTGAATTTTGATTATTGCAATTGAGATATAATATTTTATAAGTAAATTGATGAAAAAAACCCATAAAATGTTATTAACAATTATTCAAGCGTTACAATGAAAATCTACTTCTACCGGCCGAAAAGCGAAAAATATAGCAAAAAGTAAAATGAAAAAAAAATTGAATATACCCACTATGAAATAGGTATAAATTTGACAAAGCAACAGTTTTCAAATCCAATGCTTATATAATAAAAATGACAATTTTAAATAATTTAGATGTAAAACTTTTACACTGATACACTATGAGGGTGAGAAGGCTAGGAACGATTATAAAAGCGCAGTACCATGCTCTTCAAAAAGTGCGAAAGTCTAGAAGTCAGTTCAATAATCGCAATTTCTTAAATTACTGTAACTTCAAACGCAATTAAGGAAACGTAAAACCCAAATGGCATCTCGACGGGTTTGTCGAAAAGTCTCTCAACAATGGAGCAAACAAATTTGAAGAGTGCGCTTGCAGAGTTCTGCTGGACATTTTTTTGAACTCGATCTATTTTCTCACTACCAATAAAACATCTGCTTTAAACCGCAACCACAAATTGCAAAAAATAATATTTCAAATTGCGCATTAATTAATATTCAACATCCTGCCCAATCACCGGCTTATTAATCCATTTTGTAGACTCACAACAATATTATCTTGCTTAATAGGCGGTGGTCTTTATCAATATCTCTCAACTAGATGCCAAGCTTCTCAATTGCATGAAACTACCATTCTATTTGTTTAATTAAAATCAATAAACAATAATACACAATGTCTTCGCATACATTGCTTTTATGATTCATTTGATGCCTGCTTAAATTTACAATGCCAGACCAGGTCAAACTTCAATCAGAGAAAATAAAATTTAATTTAAGCGCATTTGATTGGTTATGCGGCTTAAGAAAGCTAGCTACTTACGATATGTGAGTATTTTAATATACAAACTCGTTATTTTGGCGTCTATGCAGTATGCACTCAAGTGGAGACACTTACAAAAATTCAGAATTTATGTCCGCTACTTATCTTGATGTAACACAGCATGACCCAATAATAGCCACAAAATTAATCATAATGTTTAATAAGAGTCAAAGACACTGTTTACATTTGCTTATACATTGATATTATATTATTTAATATACAGTCCATCTAAGCAAAGCTTTACAGCTGATGGAAATTTCATCTAAAAATAGTACAATAATATTTCAACATTTAAATATCAGACATTGGAATAACAACGTTCTCACAGTTTTGTTTCAAAAACATTATTTTATTTTCCTTTGGATTGATTAATTTTTGGCACTGAATTCATTTTAAATATATAATATTCTGTATAATATAATCATACCGAAAGTATGATTTTCTGTATATTTACTTTACTAAATACGTTTCATACATTGGTGAAGCGCAGGTTTTTTTAATAACTGAAACTCAAATGTTTTCAATCAATTATTCCTCTCAAGAAATATTTTGCATTTTACTTAAGTAGTAATTCGTAAAATAGTTCGCCTTTCTGCTGCAGATTTTAAAAAAGAAAACGATTATTTAGTACCAGTTCCAAAACATACATAAAGTGCTTAGAAAACGTTAATTGTTCTCATAAGATATCAAAAGTAAAATATTAAAAACATACAGAAAGGTAAAGAAATATTTGAAGCAATTGCGAATATGTTAAGGCATGAAGAATTCCCGATTGATGCTTGCAAATTTCTTTGAGACCATTTTATATATTTTTTTTAAATATAAATTTAGTAATTGGATTTGTGTTTAAATAGTATTTTATGCCAAAGAAAAACCAGAGCGATAATTAAGATCAGATAAATGAATACAAATAGATTTAAACAAATGCAGCTGATATTACAATTTTTGGTGAAATTGTTGAAATTAGATTCATAATTAGAGAAATAATTTGCTGCAGCGAAGTAAAATAATTTTCATTAGTAAATTACAAGCCAATTATAAGAAGACTAATAAGAAATAACATGTGTAATCTAAGGCAAATAAAATTGAATTAATGGACAGACAAATTAAATTGAAATTATGAAGCAATTTCGAGAACCAAATCACGAAAACCGCTAGAAAAGTAAAAACTCAATGAAAAAAATAGTTATATCCTTTGTAGACGAGAGAACGTTATTGAAGAGCGGGCAATTATTTTACTCATAAGATAAATTCATGGGAAATAAAAAGGTCTAAATTGGGAACCTTAGAGGCTTTCTCAAATTTTTGAATTCAGTTTTATTTTTCCAATTTTGGAGTTCAATTCTTTGAGATCATTTTTGCGTGTTTTAAAAGATGCATCTTTCTGAAAACAAAATTAAGCACGACGAGCAAAAAAGAAAAAAAACAATTAAGTTGATTGGCTCAGCATCAAAAATTTTTAGAACATCAAGGCAAAGGATCGGACGAAATAATTAGAGATAAAAAGATAATAATTATTGCTTTCTCGAAGAGTCTCTTCTTCTATTTTCATATTGCTTAGATTAAACAGTAAACTAATTTGAACATTTAAGTGGAATTTTAATAAAAAAACAACTAACATATTCAAGAGTACCAGCCTATTAATGGAACTAATCAAAACAAGTAAGTAATAATGTCTGCGGATCTCCTGAATTTGGAAACCAAAATTCCAAATATTTACTTTACTAATCACTGCAATTCCACATTTGTTTCAATAGCCATTTGCTCATGTGGTTATTCGAATTCTAATGGTTCTGTTTGCTCAACTTCATCAGTACTAATACTGTGCCTATGGTTTGATTAAAAATTAAATTTTCCAATTAAAACTTAGATCTTGTTCAGTTGATTTTTTCTGCCCGAATTAAATTTCTAGACTCCTACTGCTTCGTTACTAAATCACAATAAAACCTTTAATCTTTCAAGTTTAGTTAAAAATAATCTGAAGATTTTGATAAGCCATTTCAAACCCCTTCGAATTGTAAAGAATGAACAAGCACTTCAAACCCTTTAAGTTATTGAAGGCTTTTAGGCATCTTAAGCAATGGAAAGACTGCTCGGCTTCAATAAATCTGGTTATAATGTAGTTCTAGTACCGTACATGACGCCACTGTTTTGAAAAAGTCTGAAAATAAACGGCATTTCCAATCCAGCCCTGTGCTAGTTTTCTTGAAAGTGAGGCATATCTGTCGGAATATTAATATAACTTTTATTTATTATTTTTGGATTGCGCCTTCCTGGCTAGCACCTCCACGCCACTCGTATAAAACCGCCTAATCATAATAAAGTTTGGTATATTTTCATAATTAAAAATTTTTTGTGACAGGACGGAAGAGTCGTACTATTTTTGTACTGGATCTTCTCGGCCCGGTCATGTGCATGGAGTGAATGTTGATAAACATGTCCAGAAATAAACAGACTAGTTCATTTTTGAGTTTTACATAGTCTTATTAGTGAAGGAAATATGCATGAGTTACTTTCCACATTCCATCTAGGATGATTTGTGGTTTCATAATAGTGGCAGCGCGAACGCATCTATTTGTTTTTGGGAATTAGCAAGAAAATTCGATTGTTTTTCTTCGAGTAAAGCCCAAAAATACATTTGCTGTTAAATACCTCACTTCTATTCTGCTCATTATCTTTCATTTACATGTTACAGAAGGTATTTGCTGTTTTGCCTCTAAATATATCTAAATAGACATCACTTCGGTAGCTGGATGAAACACAATACTCCTGGACGAAAGTATATTAAAGTTTCGTTTGTTTATCAGTATAAAGCAAGCAATTCATAAAACGTGAAATAAACCAACTCCTTTGTTGGTTTAGTAACTCGATTTATGTCTGTATGTCGGGTTTGAAGGCTTGAACATCTTACGACAAATGAATTATTTAAGAAAATCAACCTAATAAGAAGCGTAATAATCTATATTGAACGTGAGAGTACGATTTTTATTTATTTAAATAAACATTGTTTTCTTAATGATTACAGAAAATAGATATGTTTAACTAATTGTCCAATGCAAATTTTTAAAACATTTGGAGGCTCTGATCGTTTCAATACTTTTAATTAGTTAAATATTCGAGAACATCATTCTTTACAGGAACGTTTTGCTAATAGCCTTTCATTACATCAGATCAAAGTTATTTTAAATCTATTGATTTGTATTCTTAATTATACAGTTTTTTATTCCAAAAGAATGTTGATCTTCTGATAAAGTCTTTCTCATTTTCAGGGTTTTGGTATAGTTTATATGGGTTTCCATGTGGTCTCAAGTTTCAGTTCCTAACTCGATTCATATCGATGTTAATTTTATTGCTTCATGTGTATTTTCGATTTTTGGCGGTGTTTTCTCGTGACACTCCTTAAGCTCATTTGTTGTTGAATTATCCTTTATATTATTATATCTATTTTGTTCTATTCTAAGCTTTTCTGAGCCTAAGATTAATAGGGGGCATATTAAAATTTCGGTTTTAGGATCTCAAGTAACTGCTAAATTGAAAAATTAAACCAAAATTTACCAATGTTAGTTACGTGATTCAGAATTTATGACTTCTTCAGTAAAGTTAAATAACTTGCTTTCAAAAATGAAAACGAAAAAATACATTTTATTTAGAACCTACAAGTTTTATCAATCGCGGGACATGTAACACGGCTAAAAATAGTCCATTTATGTATTTTTGGTAGTATAGTATTTATGTAAGTAAATCTATAACGGGTTAGTTTGTGTTAGTGTACGTGTAAACAAATCAAAAGGAAATTAATTAAATATCAATATGGGTCCATATACTTGGTATGATTGAAATATCATATGGTTCATGAAACTCTATTAATAAATATATTTTGATATAAAATGAAAAAAGCTTTAAAAACAATTTCTGCCTGTTTTGGGATAAACCTAATAATATGGCCATACTTTATGGAACCGAGGTCACAAATGCCTATTTAAATGTATTGCCTTATTGCTTTATAGCATTTCGTCGAAAGGCTGGAGCTCTTCAGTGCGCTTCAGAGCAGAACGTTCTAATCGCAATTTGGGTGCCTGATGGATATAAAATAACGTTGAAAAAAATATTGAAGGCAGGTTAAAAAAACAAAATATTTCATGTTGAAATACAAAATGAGAAAAATATAATATTTTTCCAAATATTTTAACATGTACATCTGAAAATGAGTAAATGTCTTTTCCCGTTTAGTCGCTAAATACCAATCGGTAATACCGATATTTATTTTGTTGCCCACAAATGTTTTATTTTCATTTTTGAAATTTTAACCAATGGATCTTTTTCTGCTAAAAAGATTGTGGTCGACTTCTAAAGTCGATTGTCGAAATAATAATGACAAAAAGTGTTCGGCGGTAAAACAATGAAAATCCAAAATCATCAAAGAGCGGATTTTTAATAGATTTTTTTGGATATGTTTAATTTTAAATAAGGATTATTCTGGCGTTAAATGCTTTTGATCAAAGATAGTACTCTATCGTTCTTTTCCGGTGGAAAAGCAATAACACCCAAAAATTCAAAGAAGCTCGGTTTTCTACTTGTTAAATAATGTTAAAATTTAATTAAAACCGAATAGTAGGTATACGCTGTATATCTAGTTTTAAATGCTTATTAGACACTGTATTTTACAACAAGTACATATTTAATTTAGGAGCTAATGAGTAAAATTCTTTCAAGTAAACTCCTTTAAACCTAGCGTCTTAAAAATGCGGTTTTTTGAACTTGATTTTTTTTATTTAGTAAAGTATTCCCAGGCAACTGAGCAAAGCTTGGACATTTTAAACAGCAAATTAACTTTTTCTATTTTAATATAAATTCACGTTCAACCTGAGAGTTAGAGATAATAAAGAAATAATACTCCGCACTTTATTTTTCTCAAATTGCTCCGAAGTTTTAGACTGATCAGTCTGAGATTCAAACCCCATGTTTTGTTTTCAGTGACTTTCGGATAACCGATAATTCTTTGAAAAACTGGTTTGATCATTTGCACAGCATTTAATTACTGATAATCCTCTTGATTTTTCAACTTCTTCTCCTGAGTGACTCTTATTAGAACAATTTTGTAGATTTTTTGTACTTGTCGATTCACACCTTGATACGCATATATCTTCTCAACCAGATGCTGTAAACTGGGCAATGTGTCTAGCAGATTTTCAGTCATAAAAACCTTTGTTTATTCTGTTCTCGCTTACGCTCTCTCGAGTGTTGAATACTTCCACACAAAGAACTTTATTGGTATGACGTCGATTATTCGTAAACTTGCTAAATTAACTGCTCTAATTCTTAGAGAGTATAAACCAAAATGTCTTAAACAAATCAAGCAGAATGACAACGTCTTGATTGTAGTCAAACGGACAGTTTAGTGAAACGAAACGCATTAAACTTAAGTTGTTTCTTAATGGGTTAATGTTGGGGGAAGTTCATATTAGTGCCTCAATGGCAGTCAGTTTATATTGATATACCCTTGCAAATTATATCAGGGACGGTAAAATTTTAGACTGGACGCTATTAGAAATAGTTTTAGCCTGCTAAGCAAATGTGAATCTCCATCTATTCAAAGAATCTTTGTTAGCCTGCCTGTTCAACCGTTCATATGCTTCCTGGTGAAATAAGAGCATTTAACGTCAACCTATGTCTGTTATTTACCCAAATCCCTTTTAGTCTCAATTCTGAAACTTGAAAGATCTTCAGTAGAACAGATTCATTTCTACATGTATAGTTAATAGTGTAATGTACCTACTTAATTTTCAGAAATAATTGTGTGTTGCTCTCTAATTGTTTATCCAAAGTTGTTTGGAAATAAGAGAAGACTACAAGTTAACGTTAGCATTAAGTTAAATACCCTTTGGACTATTTCGCCGTTTTCGAGATATTTCCTATATCCTAAGAAAGTTCGATTCGACAATTATTCGTATCAATACAGGAATTCTTAAGAAGCAGCAGTAGCCACAGGGCAACATTCACAGTTAATCTGATCCAATTTAATAATCATTAATACCTCAGTTTTTCCGTCCGCGTGTGTCTATTAAACCTGCTGGCTGGCCCACTATAATAGCTTGAATGTTAGAAAGTCTCTCAATAATCCAAAAGTTGTTTTTTCAAAATTGTTCTGCTTGGCAGATTATTTTGCAAAATTGGACATAAATGAGATTTCTTGGATCTCAATATCAAAAGTTTGAAGATAAACCAAATAGCCCTAAACCGTTTTTTTATTTTTTTTGACCATCTTTTTAATTTCCGGGATGGTCTCAAAAAATCAACTTTTTGGTCTTGCATCGATACGTTTTCTGCTTTTGATCCGATTTTCACGACCTAGAACTCACGTTGAAGCTAAAACTTCATAGACAATTTAAGACAAAAAATCGATATACAAACTTGCATAAAAAATTACCCAAATCAGAATTGCCCCGAAATCTGTGATTCTGGCAGATTTTCAACTAAGTGAAAATTACTTGCAAATATTTCGTTCATTCATGCAACATTCATCAGCATGTATATTGAATTTTTCTCTGAAATCAACTGCGAAGTTTTAGATTCAACATGAGCCTTATCAAATTTTGCAAGTCGATGCAAAAGAAAAAAATTCGTTGCAATTCCAAAAAGAATTTTTTTTTGAAACCACTCCCTAAATTAACGAGGTGAGTGATAAATTCGTTGTAAATTAAATTCTTTTTCGAGATACCACTTCTATCTTGCTATGCCTGTGTTGCTGAAATATAAAGAAACGCTTTTTGTCCAACTCAGAGCATGTGGAACTTTCTTCAATTTTGAAGTTTCTTTTACCTTTATGTAGAACTTGTATCAAAAAGACGCACTAACCGAAAAGGAATTGCCCTAGATAACGCTTCAAACAGAAATAGAATCGTTCGCAACAATCAGAATTACTCCAGTTACAAAGTTGAGCCAAATTAGTCAGTATAAAGTTGATTTTGCTGAGCAGTTTAGTAATACAACCTTTGTGTCCACTTTTGTAGCACAAGCCAACGAACTAATCGATCTCTAACGACAAAAATCTAGCGAAGTGAGATCCGGTAATCTCGGTGGCTTGTTTTGCTTATTTGGACCAAGATATATCCAGGAAATATTTCCATTTCTTCCTGAATCACTCTGTATAAATAAATATGAGACAAATTAATAGGTGAGGCAAATGTAGAGAGAATGTACTCGTATAATGTAGAGGGAACTTTGGAAGAAGAATTTTCTCAAATCTAAAAGAAATGTTTCTAGCCCTTAAATAATTACTGCATTTAAAATGGCAGTATTCTTGATAATATATTAATTTAAAGATGATCGTCAATTGAGCATACACTGAAACAGAAACATCCAGTATAAATTTTGCATTCAGTTTTGAGACATAAAAAATAAATATAAATATATTAGAGGTGAAGATGTTGATCTTGAGGAAAGAAAATAAACACATTTCGGTCTGACCTTAATATTCTACAATCTGTCTGAGAAAAGCTTTTGGTAAATGGTGAAATCTGTGGGCGTTTGCCAACGATTTTTTCAAGTTAATGAAATCATGTAAGTAAACAAGGTAATCGTATACGTTAGATTACGCTTTTTTTCAGAAATTAGTCTGGTATTTTAGAGCGTCTGAAACAATGACATTCCTCAAATCATTCGTATATTCTTAGAATCAGCCTCCGGTTTAAAAACTGATAAATTGGCTTCCCACAAGGCGTTCCCGTGACGCAATAATTAGTGGCCGGGACGAGTGACAGCTTGACAAGCATTCTGATACATCCTATACACGATACATGCTCATTTGTTTGCTAAGGAAACACAGATTTAGCAAAGGAAATCCTCCCATATTCTGGAGGAAATATTTCGAATTTTAACACTCATTCTTATGATACTCTCTCAAGTATCTGTATCTCTCAAGATACTTTATTATTAGGTATCAATGGATTTTTTTTAAATTATTGTTTCTAATTTTTCACAAGGGTATGGTAGCAATACCAACGATTAATCGCTTTAATGGATATCTCCTGGTGCTATTTTTTTCTTTCGTTCTACGGTAAACTTATTTTCATTTTTGCTTATTTCAATTAATTTTTATCTTCGTTTTTAATTTCACTTGCAGTTCTGGAAATTAAAATGAACTCGGATACTGTTTGCATTAGAAGCTTTGACTGATCTCCAACCATTTCGTCCAAATTAAGAAGCAACTTTTGCCTCAATGTAAACCTAAGCAAAAATGTTTGACTTAATCACCATAAGAAAGTGTAATAGTGCGATGGATTTTACTCCGAACGAAATATAAATGAGAAAACTGATTGGGTAAAAATATTGTGTTTCAGGCAAATTCTCGTTTTATCTGAAACTTAATGTTTTCGAAGTTACAATGTGTGAAAGTCTAAATAAAATTTTCGTTTTTTTAAATACATATTTAATAGTTTTACTATTCCGAAAACATGTTGTGTTTAATCGTTTTTTTATATTAAAAAATCTAAATTTTCTATTACTTAGCATGTAGTTTTTAGAGCGTTCTTGCCGCAATAGTCTTGAGCCTTTTAAGACCTCAAATAAAAAAAGTTACTTTTATGGGTTTTAAAGTATCGCGTTTTGGTTGACCATATCTCATGCTCCAAAATTTCCTAAACAAAAAATGTGTATATGATTGAAGTCGATATCTCTCACGTTTCAAGAAATTTCACATTGAAGCCTATTTATTTTTTGGAATTAGGTGACTCAAACGCTAGATCTCCAATTAAACTCTGCTCAAAATTCTCTGCTTAAATTCTGCTCAAATTTTCAATCACACAAAGCTCAACAAACATTTTTTATTATGGCATGTTAAGAAATTTTTTAAACTTCTTTTTAAACTCAGAAGCCTTTAAAAGTTCTTATTTCATAATAATTGTTCTAACTGAACTACTTGATTTCAATACATTTATTAACTTTTTTAATAAATGATTGTCATACTGAAGAAATAAATTGTTGTTTCGGAAGTCTTTCGCAGCATTAATATTTTTTTTGGTGCATAAACAAACCATACAAAATAAGTTAGGTCGGGGCATGTTCAATAAATTCAATGTAATGTTTTAAGTTAAAATATTTCTTTTTGCACTTAACTGTAAAATAATTTTTGTCCATGTAAAAGAGATTTTTATCTTGAACCAACTGCACATTTTTCGTTTATAGACGATTCAAGAACTAACCGACAACAAGATTTTGCCAACAAAAAAGCGACATAGCGCTAGGAACTACAAGCGAAGTAATAAACAATTTGGATCATACGAGCTAAAAAAACTATCAAAGCAATTTAGTTTGGGGGTAGTAAAACTGGTTAAACATCTATTAAAGAAAAACGAAAACTTTGTTTGCACTGTGACACTCTGTGCCTGGAAACTATTCACTTTCGAATCAAATAAATTTGTCTGAAACGCAATATTTTGCCTAAACAATATGTCAGTGAAAGCCACCCTGTAGACATTTGTAAAAAAAAATTGAAAACTTGTGAGTTGTAAGCAGTTGCCATTCAAGCAGATACACAATAATGTATAGTTAATAGAAACTTGATGAGAGAATTTTAGAAAATTGAGTGCAAAGGTTTAAAAGATAAAATCGCCGAAAGAACGTTATTAAACATATTTAACAGTTTCCAACATCATCGCCAGAAATGTGAATTACTGTGATTCGACACATTTTCTTAAATATTAGAGTATCAGAAAAATTCTTGAAAAAAAGGCATGAGGAGAAAATGTCTGTTTTTTATGGAAAATTGAAAATTCAAAAAAAATGTTCAAGACTTTTATGGTATCAAGCACATAGTGAAAAGTGCCACAAAATAGTGTATGTAATAATGGTTATTCATATAAGACAATCAGTGTTTTAACTGTTCATGGCCGCCTAAACACTTTGTTTTTAAAGTAGACAACAAAACACTTATACTTGAGGCATATGGGTATTAAGTAGAGTTCATTTAAGTCGAGAACACTCTTGCATCTAATCAATGTGGAGATTCGAATAGATTGTTAAGTAACATCCGGTTGATGGTCTTAGATTTGTGTATTTCTCTAGCATCGTTAAGGTTTCTGCCATAAATTTGTGTCTGAATTGAGTTGACACGAATACTAAATTTTTGCTATTTTCGGGGAAATGAGCCAAAGCTCTTTCCAAAAATCAGTATTTTTTAATCGCGAAAATTCTGTAATGTTTACGAAAAAGGCTTAACCATTCTCATTGCATAATATAAGCATGCAATACATATAAAATCAGTTTGCCATGTTTTAAGAAAACAGCCTCTTCTTAGGTCTATAAGAATCGACAACTTCGTTCGATACGGAGTTCCTTTTGTTGTTAACAAAAAATATTCATACGGTTTGTTTGGTCAAATTTCACAAGTGTCCCAATATACGAATTTCAAGCTCAATAACCGCAATTTATAGTTCGGCTGGCTGTTTCAAGCCAGAAACTAGGTATATAGATTTTTATTGGCAATGAGTCATGGAATGGAATCTTTTGTTTTAGTTCGATATTTTAATGCTTTGGAATGGTTTACATCCTTGAGAACTATAATAGTTGATTGTGTTAAGCTTTTAAGCAATATTTTCTTTAATGGTAAACGTTGAGCGTCCTTCTAGCTTCTGTAAGAAAAAGCACACATACACCACTTTGAATAAAGACAACACTTCACAGCATTTAGCCCCCCGTATATTAGAATATTCCAAATATCACTCTAATGTGATATTGTGTATATAAGCCGAATAGATAATTCGTTAATTTGACGCTACTTTTAGAAAATTATGAAAAAATGCTTATTACCGCAGCTGCAAAAGAAATATTTGGCAAAGTCGTCTGGAAATGCGAAAAACGCTGCCAGGTAAAAAGTCTGCAGGGGTCGAGCTATGGTAAGACTTGTGGACTACGATAGTCGCACGTGTGAGACACATGTGCTCAATCTGTTTTTAAAACCTTTCGCAGCGGCGTCTCATGTAAACCGATCCTTAAGAAAAATTCTGTTTTTTTAAGCTACCATTTGCGTTCAAACTTTGTTCTTAAATTACGTCGCATTGATTTTTTCAGCAAAAGTCTTTCACTTTTATATGCAAAGGTGAATGAATGAGAATACAGTAAGATTAATTGCAACCACGATATGGTCATAGGGTACATCTTGATTCTCTCTAAAGCGAAGCTTTTATAAAAAGACGTAATAAGTTTTAGAAATACAAAAACAAATTAAATTTGAGGACATCCACACATTTACTTATTCCCTCAGAAATCAAGGGGTTTTATTAGTTTAAATCTACAAGTACGCTCCTGAAATAATGTTAGGGGGTTGCCAGCAGTTACTTTATATACCCGAAGTAATGGCTCACGATGGCAATGACTTCTGCTATTTATTTATTTGCTGTAAGGCAACCCATTCATAATTCTCCCTATAAATTAGTTAAATTTAGAACGAAAAATTATATATCGTCAAATCTGCAGCAAGAGAAAAGACGCGGAGTTGTTCAAGCCTTTTGGTACGCTTGAGCTATAAAATTTTATATAGTGAAACCAATGTTTATGTTGGTTATCCCAATGATTTTATTAAAGGTTTGGTTTATTTGAAGTGCTTTAAATACAGCGCGCTTTTTATAAATTATCGATGTGAGCCAGACTCGATTACTTTCTCCATTTTCTAAATTAACGTCCCAAACCGAATTCAGCTGGCTCCAAAAATCCTTCTCAGTTCCTTAATATAAATAAAACTGTTTTTTCTTCGATAATTGTTTAATCTACGCAATAATAAGTTTGATTTCATTCGTTATGTGGGTGATATTTACGCTTGGAATAACATTTACGTATTTTCCAGTGTTTCCAGAAATTGCCTTTTTCATTTTTATAAACATTCACAGTTTATTGAATTTGCTAAATTGTTTGCTATTTTTTCGGGCGGTTTTGTAAATTTAGCCTCGTGTACTAAAATAAACGTATGTTGTTAACTGTTTTGGAGATTGCCAACTTTATCGTCAATGTAGCGCTGGAAAGGTGCATAAAGGAAATTTACATTATGTCAATTAGATGAGAGTCTACATGAAATAATTCGCCATGGCTCTTTTAAACATTTAGTTCCTTTAACTCGGCCGTATTTTTTCCACAAATGTGGAGTCCGATTGTAACAGTTAATTAATTTTATTTTCATATTGCTGTAAATTTAGACAATGCTTACTGAATATAGCTCAGTGTACATTGTTGTTTTAATTTTCAGAAAATTTGACGAAAACTCACTGACAAGATGCCCATACTTCCTTGGAGCTTTTTTGCAGTCTGCATCTACACATTACACGTATTGGCTGTTGATCCCACAGGTCAGAGCTTTATAAGTTTTTCCGCAGTTAAGATTTTATAAAAGTTTAACTATTTTTTCAATATTTCATCCGTATGATGTTCAGGTATATAATGGGTCAACATTTGCTTCTAATGCAGCATGCACTTAAGACCCAACCTGATGGAACTAAATGAGCTTAAATAAGTTTTATAAGCGTCTGCATGAACATCAATCTTGATTTACACGGTTGCAATAAAATAATTTGTTGAGATAAGGACCCCTAATTGAAGAATTGTCTTCTATTTTATCATTCGTAATTGGAAAATTAACGTCAATTTTGCTCACGTTTGCATAAAGTTAAATTCATCTCTGGAAGTCTTAAGCGTCTTAAGTATGTTGTATGTTACTGAAAAAAGTGAACTAAAAAAAGAGCCTACAAATTTCCCAAAAGATAGAAATGTTTTATTAACTATTGAAGAAGTGCGTTCCATTGATTCGCAATTTGTTAAGTATTGCGTACCTTTGCGTGTTCATGATTTATTGAAATTAGTTTCAGAAGATTTCGAATATTCAGCTGTAACTGAAATAGCAGCCAACACCTCTGAACCAAAAAGGCAGACTATTAAGAAAACCGTTAATCAAGATGTTGAGTTATCTTGCCTGGAAGAGGAGAACGTTGAATGGAAATTCCGATCGCTCAACAGTACTGAATTCAAGCCAGTGGTCGTAAGTTAGAAAAGAACCAATTCTCAAATCTCTTCAACTAATTGCAATTTAATTTTTCGCAGTTTGAATCTTCAACGATGCTGCTTCCTAACTTAACAGTGAAATCCCAAGGAGTTTATACGTGTTACTCAAAGGGAAACTTGGTTGCTGAATACAATGTGACCATTCTTGAGCCAGCACATTTTGTAAATACTGGTAAAATGCAACGGTTTATTGTAAAACCAGCTGGTAATATGGCTCAACTGAAGTGTCGAGCAGGAGGAAATCCAACTCCAAATATAACCTGGTTTAAAAATGGGAAAGAACCAAAGAGGCATTATGGGGAATACAGACAAAATCATTGGTCTTTGATCTTGGAAGATCTCGTTACTGATGATAGCGGAAACTACACGTGTGTTGTGTGCAATGAATTAGCTTGTGTGAACTTTACCTACGTATTGGGCGTTATCGGTAGGTCCTAACAAGTTTATTACAAAAATAGTTGAATTAATTATGAAAAAAACAGTTTTCGGCAAAAATGTACGAGTTAATGCAGGTTTCTAAAAATACATCCAAAAGATGATGAATTGATAGTAAATTGAGTATTAATCTGAAATGCCTTGCAGGTTTATTAGAAACTACCACGTAAATAATTTATACAACGCATATTCGAAAAACTAAATAGGTATACAAAACATATATAGATTTTAAAATACATCTTTTCCTTATAGAGTAGAATTAGATCTTCAAGTCATTTTTTTTAAATTGTGGAATAGTAATTAATTTCTCTGATTCATTACTATCCATATAAAAAAATATCTTAACAATTTTAGTTTCGTAAAATCGACAAATTCAGTTTACATGGGAGATTTTAGAACGGTTAAAACCTTAGAAATTTGAATGTATTACATTATCAATATGGTGATGGTGCTTGGGAATACTTTAGCGCTTTTTAGAGGGTTTAAGTTGGTAAAATAATTTAAAATTTTACAAACCGATATAATAGCTTTGTCACTAACATTTCATTTGGAAAACATATAATTTACGTTTAAGGGCATAATAAACAAAATCTACGTAGGTTCAGTTATGCTATTGGTCGCAGGATAAATAAGTGAATATTGTCAAGCCGTTAATGACACACGTTTTGCACATTTAAATTTCATCTATTTTTTAAATAAATCGGCTTTTCTCAGAACTAAGGACATTTGAAATGAATCGTATTTATTACAATAATTTTTGCTAAGTCCATTCGAAAATTTCTCGGTAACTGTTGAGTTTAAGTTAAGTTTAAGCAAGTAGGTTTATCTGCCAAAATATTGGTGGTGGTAACTTAATTTTGGGTCACTTTATATCAATACATTTTGGTATAAAAAACAATACAATACTTCTTTAATTACATTTATTATTGGAATTGGACTGAAGCCAGTCCTGACTGAATCTCTATTACATGATCCCCGCTGACTTGAAAGCTGGATCCGCCCTTGCTTCGATCGTTATATACTGCACATAATTGATCACATTACTATACAAATCCTATAACGTATTTATTTAAATGTAAAATTATTCTATTATTTCAAAAACTTGAGATTTTAAATTGAATAAATATATTTAAAATTAAATTTCATCGAAGCACATATCTTTATTCTCCATATTAGTTTTGAACGCGATAAGCTATAACTTCCACCTAAAAATCTAATCAATTTAGAAACAAGTAAGAAAATCGTAATTTAGAAAAGAGAACCAATCATATTGTATTGGGTGAATAACAACGTAGTGCAGGCATTAAAGAACTAAATTTTTGAGTTCAAAATGATCCTTTAAATATTATAATAATTAACATTTTCGTTTTAAACCTGGATCCGAATATGAAACCCCTTCAAACTCCAGGCATTGAAACATCCATAAAAAATTTGATTAAACACTATCAGCAATAAATTTTAAATCATTCAAAACTCAATGGTGTTTCACTTTTACTCTCAGAAAAATAACACGTGTTGTAAGAAAAAAAATAGCGACTTTTCGCTCTTTAGTAATTTTTTTTTCAATTGAATTGAAAACATTATGACACAGTGAAAACATTTACACATTAAAACCTTTAGAACGCGCTGATTTGGATGCCTCATTGTGGATTACTAATTACATTATACATTTATTGATTTTATTGATTTTACATGACCGTTATTAGCGGTTAAAATAAAGTATTCTTTCTAGAGAGATATCACAATACACCGATTCTTACACAAAGTCCAGACAACTTAACTGTATTAACAGGAAGTAAAGCGCGATTTCAATGTAAATTTGTCAGTGATTTACACCCTCATATGACTTGGTTGAAGCTCGCACCAGAAAACAATTCTTCTGACGAAATACAGGTATGCATAATAATGTGTGGAAATTGCATTAGAAAAATGCATGTGGTTTTCAATGTTTTTTACGTTTGGTCCTGCATCACGTTCCATTCATCATTTCCCTTTCATACTGAATCATCGTCCAAAATTTGTATCCTTAGTATACAGGTTGATTCAAAAGTTTTGATCTGAAGATACAACAGAAAAAAATGTGTTCAACATCAAACGCTTTATAGTAACAAATCCGGTCGGGAATTGTTTTATTAATTTTACTTAAGATGAATTTCAAATCGTCCAACTTTATGGAAATATATGTAGTTGTATTTTCGAGCACTTCTTCACCCTAAACAGAATTTTCAATAATAATCAAACTACAGTTTGGTCAAATAAAAATATTTTTGCATTGAGGGATATAAAAAAGTAATCAGCATCAGTTTAGCTTAAATGTGATGAGACAATAACGGGTGATTATTTTATAGGAGTGGTATATTCGCCATGATCATGAAAACGGTGATAATCCATTCACTACAAGATACAAATGGTTAGAAGGTAACTAACTATTACTTAAAACTCTACCACTTTGCATAAACATTGTACTCTAGTTTATGCATGGCAAAGTTCTCCACATTTTTGGATAATTACTCTGATCAAATTTTATGGAATCTCTGAATAAAGCAAGACTCTGGCCTATCCTGATCTAAATATCTTCGATTTCTATTTATGGGGTCACTTGAAACAATTAGTTCGCATCCGACCAGGGCTTACTAATGTTGTCCCCAGGCAAAGAATGGCGAAAGTATTTAAAATGATGTTTTGTCTTCCAGCAATAAAATACTTAGAGTGTATCTCGGAAAAGACAATTTTTGTGTCTGATACTACTAGAAATTTCTCTTTTCTGCTCTTCATATCATGTATGCGTCCCTTAAAATCCTTAAAATAATAATATAAATAATTGAATCATCCTGTATGCTATCCAAGTCGGTCTTAATATAATAAAAAAAGAAGTTGTAGGAAAGTGGCTTTTCAAATTTAGCTACAACTGAACTGTGCAATAAATGTGCTATTTTAGAATTATTGATGTCGTTTTTAGGAGATTTTGTCACATAATTTTTAAAGCAATTAGCTGCAATCGCTATCTGAGGGCCTTATCTAGGCTTTCAGCTAGCTAAAAAGTTATTTTTTTTTCTCTTCACTACCTACACCTAATATCCAAGAAAGAAACCTGGTTAATTATGGTCAAGAAACGATCACTTATTTTTTTGACATTTATTTTGAATAAAAAAGAAAGAATACAGAAGAAATAAAATGAAAAAAAAAAGTTTTGTTTTACACCGCTTATAATTGGCTGCATCTTCTAGAATGATATTGCATCCAAATTGGCATGGGAAATCCACCAATGAAAGCTTTTGTGCCTGAACTAACAAACACTTAGCTGTAGGCATGAATATTTAATTTCAAATGCAATTGAAATTGTCTTGCTTTTCCCTGCCAAGATAATGAGATTTTTACTTCGTTAGAAGCCGAAGAGTTCTATTACACCCGAAGAGCTGGAAATTAGTAATGTTACTCACGAAGATGAAGGGTGGTACATGTGCATAGCCACAAACAGTTTAGGAAGTACCACCGCTAAAGCGTATCTAACTGTTGTGGATGTACTGCCAGGTAGCAAAATTGCATACTGTTTCGCTAAAAACCTATTGGTTTAAATACTTCTAGATGCTCACGAGCCCAAGCCGAGTACATTGAAAATTGTACTAATAATTGCGGCAGTAACCGGCTGCGTATTTTTGTTGCTGTTTTATATTTGCATTTATTACAGACAGAGAATCAAACGGTAAGCTAAGAGGCACTTATGGGCACAAACAGAAAATGTTCACTTTGTTTCTTCTTGGCTTTAGAGAAAAACGACAAAAGATGATTGCCATAGAATCGGCAAGGTCGGCCATGATTACCCAATGGACCAAGAAAGTGATTATTGAAAAAATGACTAATACTGAAGACGTATCCGAGCCTCTGGTAAGACAAAAAAAACTTAAAATGTCAAAAATTGTTCTGCAGTTTTTAAATTCGCCCAGACCATTTTTTTCTACACAGTGTAAAACTCTGCTTCAACAATCGATGAAAAATCTTATTGCAAAAGGTGAATGTTATTCATAAAATATATGTATGTACTCATCGTTAGTTAACATGATTTAGACAAGAAATGTGGGCTTCATCAAATCTAATTTTCAAGTCAGTTCAGCTAAGTGATGTACGTTCACTTGTCTCAACTATTTTCAAGGATTGAAAGCCTGGAAGAAAGTTAAAAAACTACTAGAAAAATAATTGCTGAAAATATTAATTAATTCCAGCTAATGCCAGTAGTGAAAATCGAGAAGCAGAAAGCGCAACTAAACAACACAGGCGATAATCTGCTTTCCGAGTATGAGCTTCCCATAGATACAGACTGGGAAATACCCAGGGAGAAGCTAATTATGGGCAAAAATCTTGGAGAGGGAGCATTTGGAACAGTGGTAAAAGCGGAAGCTATCAATTTACTAAAGCCTGATAGCCGAGTAACTGTGGCAGTAAAAATGTTGAAAGGCAAGACTTTGTAATAACAATTCATAAATTTCAGTTTCAAATGATAAATTTCAGACGGTCACAACGATAATGAAATGATGGACTTGGTATCAGAAATGGAAATGATGAAAGTTATCGGGAAAAACATCAACATAATAAACCTGATCGGTTGCTGCACACAAGGCGGTCCACTGTATGTTGTAGTAGAATATGCTCCTTTTGGAAACTTGAAAGACTTCCTGAGAGAACACCGACCAGCGGCAGGATACGAAATTGCATTTGGCACCGAGCCCAAGGAAAAAGAAGCCTTAACTCAAAAAGACCTGGTGTCTTTTGCCTATCAAGTAGCTAGAGGCATGGAATATCTATCTTCCAGAAGAGTAAGAACAATAATCTCCTTATGAGCACGAGACGGTAACGCCAATTTAATTTCCAGTGCATCCACAGAGACTTGGCAGCCCGAAATGTCTTGGTGAGCGATGACTACGTGTTGAAAATAGCAGATTTTGGTCTAGCCAGAGACATCCATTGCAACGATTACTACAGGAAAAAGAGCGATGGTCGGTTACCGGTCAAATGGATGGCACCTGAAGCTCTTTTCCACCGAGTTTACACCACACAATCCGATGTGTGGTCTTATGGAATTCTTTTGTGGGAAATTATGACAATGGGAGGTAAGCAATTATTTCTAACCAGTGCTGTTGGTTTCAGTCACATAATAATATGTGCAAATAAAAAAACTTATTTGAGTGAATTGGGAAATATAGAATTCGTATTTTTAACTACGTACTCTACTACAATAGTTATGTGATTTTGAAAGATTTTATGTCAGTTTGTAGGAAATCTTTCAAGTTTTTTACAAGCAATAAAAGCTTAATACAGGATTTTCCAGAAACGTGTACGAGATCAAACCAATGGTTTTTTTCATTTCATTCAGCTTGTAAGTTCAACTGTTTCCGAGCTAGAAACAATTAAAAATCGAATCTTCTGAATCTAAGTAGGTACATTAGTTTTCAAAAGAATTAAAAAAAAATTAAATTCTAGAAATAATTGAATTAGGTTGTTCAACATGTCGCCTGATTTTCTTGAATAGATACATATTGTATAAATTCGTTTTCGTTTGTCTAATTCAGCTAAAATTATTTCTTCATTTGTTTTCGTATAATATTTCGATTTCTTTAGTGACTATTTTCCTAAGTATATTGACTAATCGCCGTTGGTTGCTTTTAATGATTCAATTTGCTTTTTAAAAATCTCCCCCAAAAAATGATCTAAAATAGCCAAGTTAGAAATATTCGCTGGCCATCTGCACTTCTTCCAATCTGGAATTCAAAATATTCGTCTAAATACTGCGTAACAGCGAAATTTTACACAGGGGCCAAATCACTTCATTATGATTCCTTAAATCAAGAACTACTGCATATATTAATGCCRTAAAAAGCTTCTATTAAAAAAACTTTTAGATTTGAAATGGTTCYCGTTTCAAGRAAACCCTGTATAATGTTTGTATTATYTGTAAAAACACCCATTTAAAATGAACGACCCTGTACCTATTAGTTTTCATATGATTAAGTAACTGCATACATTTCTTGAATGGGGACCACTGTGTATGTCACATATCGTTTCCAATTCGCAATCCAATTTTTTTGCATTAATTTGGTGTCCCATTGACAAAAATTAGAAGTTTGATTTGGTACGCACTTCTCGAAAACCCTGTATTACATTTTTAATGAAGATAAACAAATTCAAAACATTTTTCTACAATCTGCTAAAAAATCTCTTCCGCATCTTTGAAAACCACAAAGTTATAACAGCGGTAAATTTTTAACAAATAACTCCGTACGTTCAATTCAATTTGGGGCGACATCAGTTTTTAAATTAGCATTTTTTCTTGACTTGGTTCAATGAGATTTGAATATTTTTGGCTAAACAAGCAAATTGCCACTCACCTTGATGCCGGTCTACAGCAAATCCTTCGTTTCTAGGAACTCCATATCCATCAGTGCCCAGCGTAGAAAAGCTCTTCCAGCTGTTAAGAAACGGCCATAGAATGGAAAAACCTCCCTGTTGTTCTACAGACATTTACTTGCTGATGCGAGATTGCTGGTGTTACGAGCCCTACAATCGTCCAGTATTTTCCAAGTTGGTTGAAGATCTGGATGCCATTCTTACCATCACCGCCAATCAGGAATATCTGGATTTGGGGCTTCCGCAACTAGACACGCCGACGTCGAGCCAAGAGTCGAGTAGTGACGAAGAATTTCCATTTTCCCTGTGAATTTAAACATGTTTGAATAGAAATTTCGAAGAACTTTTTTATTGTAAATATAAAACTTCTTAAATTGACTGCACCTAGTATCAAGCCTGATACATTTCGGAAAAGAACCGCAAAATCACTTGAGTAATCAGAGCCCTGGTATTTAGTGTATGACCTCAAATATGAACAATTCTTTGTATGAAGAAGGTGGTTTTAAGTTGTGGTAATACCAAATACTCAACGATAGATAGTACGTATTGATTCGACCTCTTAGAAAGCAGAACTGTATATAATTTAGGATTAGTTCCGTTGGGTTGTTTTGGGATGCACTTTCCCCACATAATTATTTCGAAGAAATATCCAATTTTGAGTGATTTTCTGTTACTATTTTGCCATAAAACAGGAAAATGTATATATCAGTATTTATTAGCTCTTTAAGAATGCTGCGGATGTACAAGTAGGCTTAAGATTACAATTACAACGCTTTCTATGCTGTCGATTTATGCATAGGTGCTATGCTATAAATCTAATTTTTTCAGACGTTGATCAGAAAAACAACTGAACATAACTTATTAAATCAACCACAAGCTGAAGTATTAAATTGCAATTAAGCGCGCCTTGAACTAAGAAAAACACAAATTAATTTGCATATCTAATTTTTTCAATTTAGCTTAGGAGAAATCCATAGTCCCTTGAGTTGAATTTGGAATAATCCCTAATTTATTTCGTTTAATTTTAATTGACGTCAACCAAAGAGTGCCTTAAAATCAATTGTATGAACGGTTTTGACTGCAATAAGTAAGAAATAAGTGTGTGTACTATTTGATACTTAAGTGTAAAATAAATTGTCATAATAAAAATAATGTTATTAATTGCAACCTCCTGCCCTTTGTCTCTTCACTTATTGATCACCATGTGTATATTTACCTGAAAGTTTGGTGCTTTCCAGGGAAAAACTCTTATCTAAAATGAATTAAAAATCGTATTACTGTTATAGCAAAACGCAGAAAAAGAACATTTTTACCAAATTTGCGGCTTCTTCATGAAATGTTGTTTAGTAAATCTGCTTTACTTCGATGTGTGAACTTATTGAATTTGCCGCTTATCATGACAACCTATGGGAATAAAAAATGCAAAGAGAAATCTGAGTTTATATTACTTTTGATTAACATGTAACAAATGCAATTTTTAATCATTGTCATATGTCCCTATGCCTATTAATATAAGTATGTTAAAAACAATCGCATGCCAAAGTGAAACCAACTTAACCAATAGACAATTTTCAAAAAACTTAAATAACGACAATTCCGATTACATCTTTGTTTTGGTAAGAACAGCCGAAGACGATTGCATTGTTTCTCGCTAATTGTTTAATACAATGCTCATATTGCACGTTTGCGTGTAATGTATTGTTTGAACCCAACAAGCTGTAGAAAATGTATCATATAAAATAATTTGTTATGGTTCCTCCAGTTGTCAGTAGTAAATATATTTCAGACCAGTGTAGTTAAGTTTTCGAAAACAAAAGTGAAAATAAGAGTGCTGGATAAAATCGAAATGTATTGGAATCTTTCAGTTTTGGTTTTTATGGTTTTAACTTTAAATGTGTTTGGATCGCCAAAAAAATACCAATCTGAAGACGGGTAGGTATCTAGTAAGGCAAAAAGTTACCTTGTTAGTGTGAACAGTAAGAGGAGTTTTCAAAATCTACAATACAAAGTTTCACTACCTAAACAAACTTCCCATCTGGAAAGTTTTGCAAGTTGTAAATTTTTCAATTTTTTCTAGTTATCTCAGTTTATACTAAACTTTTAAAACACATGTCGTTGAAAGCATTGCAATAAGCAATTGAACAATAAATATTATCAGTTATCACGGTATTTTTTAAATTAACAATGTCTGAAACTAAAAACAATTTTTTAAGGTTTCGAAATTTTCTGCAAAGAGTTCAACCCCCTAAGGTCTCATTTAAGTTAAATGTTATTTAAAATTGCCGGCTACAAATATTAGCAACTCGTTATAAAACACCATTTGTATGTGAAAAACCAACACATAAACGTACAAAGAAAAGGGTTTCAAGCAGGTCATCAATTTTTTTGCCCAGTTTCTGTTTGCAAACCACCCTTTTCAAGCGCAAAATCAGTTTCTTGACTTCTAAACAATAAAATCGTAAACAACTGAAAACTGAATAGAGGAAAATATATTATTGAATTAAAACTTTCTAAAAAACATTGCAAACATTGGCATGTTTTAAAATCGCTTTTTGCTCGAATCCTACTTATCATCTTTCGACAGGTTCAGCCCTGATCACAGATACTACGAATCTGACTTACCTTATCAGAAACTTTATAAAAATAAGACGTATGTTCCACAAAATCCCATAGCTGAAAATAAAAAAGACTACAATGCGAAGGAGTCGAGATTTGGAGCTATTTCGTATGGAACTTCCGGAAATGGGTAAGATAGTAAAACACCAACATTACAGGATTCTGGAGTTAAATGAGGAACTTAGGTATGGAGGCTCTGGAGGTAACGGAGCGGTTAATTATGGCTCCATGAAGTTGGACATTGGGGGCGTAGCTCTAGGAGCACTTATTGGATTGGGAGCTATTTTAATAATTCCTAAAATAGCTCAAATCTTTTCTGGAGCTCATGGTGGTTATGGAAGAAGTAAGTTGCAAAGCAAAGCTATAAACCATGCAACTTATAATATCAAAGTGCTATCTCGGGGATCGAAAGTGTATATAATTTCTTGGTATTTTAGGTCTAGAAGATGAAATGTCTTCGGTGACCAACATACTGTCCAAAATAGATAATTCTTTGGCAGCGAATAACATAGATAGCACATCTTGCTCCCAAAGAATTATGTGTAACATTGTAAATGACGCTGTAAAGAACCAAAAAACTGGGGAAGCAAGTAGTGTGGATGACTTCGTCGTTTCATTTACCAAGTGAGCAATTAATTTTGAAAAAATTTCAGGTTTCAACATTTATTCTTTTTTAGGAATCCGATATTTTCATACATCGCGAATGGAACAGCGATAAAAGACGCAGYTGAAATTGGATGGTCTCAAGATGTAGAAAAATGCGGAACCACATATTTCAAATGCCCCTTAACCAGAGAGAATATTATGAAAGTAATATCCGGCATAATGCCAAGCAACTAATTGCAATTATTTACAAGTTTTTAGATAATATATTATTTATTTCGCAACATTGCCTTTACTTTCATTGAAATGATTTTTTGGTGTGGATTATACTCAAACAAATTATACAGAAACATATTGAATCACTGCGTTTATTTTTATAATTCACTACTAAGCATCAATACAACTTTGTATCTATTCATTATCAACAAGTAAAACTCTAGAAAACAACAAAAAATTTTAAGCAAAATAACAAGTCAATAAATTTAATTTATCAATAATTAAGTCAATTAAATACTTACATATTATTAATAAATAATTATTGCAAATGTGATGCGCTATTTACAAGTTTTCGAGTATCAATTCGTCATTGTTCAAACATAAAATACATATTTTTACCAAAAATTTAATAGTATATTAGCTGTTAAAACGGATACAGTATTGCCAAAACTAGATACAAAACTAAAAATTATTTAAGGATTTTGTTAAAAATTAGTCGCTAATCTCCTCAAAGTCTTCTTCCATGGAAATTGCCGGTTTGTATTCGGGCATTTGCATAAACTTAGTGATGAAATAGTCCCTCAAAGGAACAGGGCTGTACTTGAATAAAATGTGATAAAACGTATATCTCCAAGGTTCATGCTTATATAACCAGCTGGGCTGTTCGTCCAAGAGAGCATTTTTAAAGGTTTTATAGAGATTCTCGTCCTGGATTTTCTGCGGTTCACTTGGAGGTGTTAAAAACGACAAATAGATGTTGTAACGTTTAAAGTACTCGCTGTAAAAGCGATGTTGTTCTTCGGTAAAGTTATCGTGCATGTCTTGAACATTTTGTAATTGACGACTCATTATGTTACTTTCGGTCGTAAAAGAACCTGAAAGATGTATAGTTACAATGGATCTGGAGCAGCTAAAAAAGCGCCTTAAATTTTAAATGTTTAGTTCTGAAAATTCAGGACGAATAGCGTAAGATCGTAGTATAAGGCGAATGCGTTAAATAGCGATGGAAACGCTTTGTATATAATTTACCATTCGCCTTTACTTTTTGAGCCTTCGCCGGGCGACATCTACTAAATTATTACTGAAACCAGTTGATTAAAAGTTTTGTATGATTATTTGCGTTCAAATGGATATTATCAAAAATGTTTCAAATAAAAGATCATCCAAAAATTGCAATCTTTAGGAAAAAAAGTGCAAAAAGATTTAGGTCTAGCTATATTGAACGGGCTGATACAAGGTTCCCGCTCCCAGGCGCGATCCCACTACTGCACGACGCGGAGACTTTTGGCTGCTGAGTTTCCCCTCTGGCCCGGTTCGCCTCTCATTGATCAACCTGGCCACCCCAGGTTCCCCAAGGGTGCCCATATTGACGCCATGCTTAGTGTGGACGCCCGGTCAACGCAGAACGCCCTGTACCAGAACTCCCGACCTCAAACCATCCTCTAAACCCGACCTCCAAGCAGCTGGATTACAGGAGACGCCACGCTCCCAGTCGAAATATAACGTAGTTGAAACGGTCCAATTGATTCAAATTTCAAATATTCTTTAGCATACAATTTTAATTAAGAGATGATTGTTAATTTCTAAGCTTCGTGGCTTATGTAGGAATTCATTAATATTTCCCTCAGAAGTAAATATTCCAAATATTAAACCTAAGTAAGAAAATTACATCATTTGATATGTGCGAAATCCCTAATGAGGCACATTTGAGATCCCGATAGGAAATATGTTAAATAATAAAAAACTTAAAAAGAAATATAAAATGTGATTTTCAAAATGATCCATCACTTTTCAGCTGTAAAAGCGGAAAAAATGTATTCTAACAGACGTCCAATTTTTCTATGTGAACATTTCATGTAACTCATAAAGTCACTTGTATAAAACGCTTACAAAGAACAAATTATCAACCAGAAACCATATAATGTTGTAATATCAATATAAAAAACCAATACCTCAATGTACCAATACGAGTGCTGAAAATCAGTAGAGGGTTTTTAGTTGAAGAAAAGTACTATTAAAATGTAAAAAAAATTCCTTTAAAAAAATATAGGCAATTATGGATGCAAATTGTGATTAACACATAAAAATACTAAACAGACAGACAGAAGAAAAGTACATGTGAAGACCGAAGAAATAAACCAATAAACGAAATGTGCCAATGTTTATATTTGCATTAAATGCATTGCATTAAATTAAAAGATCAAAATTTGCTTAAGAACCTGAATATAAAAATTTAAACATGTACATTAAACGAGATTTATAATTTTGTAAATTAAAAATTACAAAAAACGATAGTTTTTGAAAATAAGTAAATAATCCTGTAGGTATTGCAAAACATACAAATATGTTGATATAAAATTGATGACTGCACAAAGCAATAAAAACAAAGGAACTAAAAAGCAGGAGAATTAATTGACTACTAAACAAAATACTATAGAATCTCAAACGTCCCCATACAGGGTGTCATGTAAGCACATGACCAAAAAGGTACTGCGAAAAAATGTCTGGCTTCTGATGTATGATGGCCAAAGTTCTTCAAAAAAATTATCTTTTTGAAATATCAGGAGAATGGATGGATTCATTTTAATAAAACTCGCTGTGAATTTGTTCCGATGTAAGACTCATGTTTTGATGAAACAACTGAGTTCATCCGCGTTTGGCAAGTGAGGAATTCTTGAGGGTCTTGGTACAAAACTACCCGAACTTGTTATTCGGTAGCTGGAATTAACTGATTTTTTTTTTGACTTGATGCACTAATAACACAGCTTAAATATCATGATATATAAGCTGTGCTAATAATCTTTTTTTCACATTTTTGTCCTCTTTGTAAAATATTCTAGCATTCATAGTTTTGTGCAAAAAAGTTATTTCAGTTCTTGCCTTCTGACAATTTTAGACATTCGTAAAGTTTTTACATAAACAAAACTTTAATTTTTAGTATAACATTTTTCTGAAAATACCGTCCTTCCGTAAAAATTCGAATAAAACATTGTAATGTAAATTGTTCCTTTACAAAGATTTGCAGTAAACGTTGGTGTTATTTATTAAACTTAATCGGGAGCTTCAGTTTTTTCACCAGTAACTGTAATTTGCGGCATATGTTTTCAACCACTAAATTGGATGCTTTGAACGCAAGGTTTTTATGGTTGATAAAAAAAATGTCTCGAAATATCATAAATAATAACAAATCCCACCTGGAATAAAAGTGACCACCTGTACTCCATATTTTGCCATTTCGATCCGTATGCCATCATTCCAAGACATTAAAGCAGCTTTTGTAGCCCCATACACTGTTAAGCCTGGTAAATTAGCAAGTGCACAATGACTTGAAATTGTAACAAGTCTTGCTGTAAGAAACGAAATTAACAATATATTCCATTCTTGACAAAACAAACTTAGGCACTGAAGCTAATAATGTAATTAAATTAAATTAAATTATTATATAACAATGCAGTTCAACCAGCATTCAAGAGCAGTTTGCTTAAGTATATTTTCTCAAATTAACCCACCTTTGTGTTGACGAAGTAGATAAGCAAATGCATTGGTTAATTTGAACGTGCCCAGTAAATTAACGTCGATTTGTCGCTTTATAAGTTTCTCAGTTTGCCATTCAAATTCTCCAAATACCATAACACCAGCATTATTAACTAACGCATGAAGACCTTAAAAATAGTTAGTCTATGCAGCCTTCGAAGGGAAAATTATACCATGTTATAATAAAGTGATTGAAGATTACAAGGGTAATTTACAGCATTTCTCAAGCAATAAACTTGCAAATAAGTCTTTTACATTTACAACATTTACTTTAAAAAAGTACGCAGATCAAGCAGTTTCTCGCCTTTAAGTCAACATCACTTGCTTTAAATATTTATGTGTTAACTATTCGAAATTCAAATTGAGCACTTCCATTTGGGAGCAAACACCTTCAAAAATAATTATAAATTATCTCGAAAGAGCCGTACTGAAATAGACAACATTTAGCTAAACTTGGCAGGCGATAAAAAAGAAACTTGTTGGAAATTCTTACATTTATCAATAACCGTAAATGAGATTTGTGTGTCCCATCCGAATATATTTGACCATATCTTTCAATTTTTGTTTAATTGCAACTGATGAAATTCCGAGGATGATACATCTTAACAAATTTTACTTACTGTATCCGGGATTTTTGCTGAAATAATGTTCCATAGTTTGCACAGCATTTTGAATACTTGTGCTATCTGTAACATCAAGTTGAATTTGTATAATGTATCCTCCGTATAGTCTTTTAATTTCCTTAGATCCTTTAGAGTCGAGACTCAAAAATGTCGCTATCACAGTAAAACCACATTCAGCTGCATGTTGCGCAAAAGAAAAGCCCAGACCTGTAAAATTACACTTATTTTTCACTTTTCATTTCAGCTTTATAAGAGGCAGATTCACATTGATACAATATTCTTAGAGTATATTTCATTTTAATAAAAACCCTCAATTAGTATTTTAAATGTGCATACCTTACAAAATGAGTTCTGCCTTCCAAAAGTCTGAAGTGCAATGAGATACGTTTTATAGTTTTTTTAAATTATTGCATCGCATATGCAAAATGGTTTCTGCCTTCTAAAAGTCTGAAGTGCAATGAGATACATTTTATAGTTTTCTTTTAAATTATTCCATCGTATACGACGTTTTAAGTGAATTTAAATAATTAAATTGAAATACATTTGAAGTAAGTATAATGATTGCATTTGGAAATCGCAGGAAATTGTGTGGAATAAGTAATTTTTCCACTCCTTATATATTTTTTCAGTTTTTGGCGTTTTTAGAAGAAATATGAATTCATACATAATGTTATGATGAAATGCACGTTTATGGTGGTTTTTAAGAGAAAATTTTGGAGAAGAAAATACAATATACTTAAATGTTGAGACTATAACTCACTTTTGAACTGTCCTGAATAGGAAATTTAAATTGCAAAATGTGAGAATTTATAAATGTGTTGTGTACAGGTGAAGGTAGAATATAAAATAGATAGCATATATCAACAAAATGCCAATTGATTCTACCAGTCACAAAAGGGTGTCGATTCAATCGTAATTGAACTTGTGCCTTTGGTCTTAAACAACTACCCAAATAAATACTAATATAATAAATAGCAATAGACGACGTACCTAGTTGTTTTTAGTCTTGGACGTCGATTATATACATTATTCATCTTATTCATGTGGAAAATTCATAGCCTTACCTACTATTTCTGACTCGAGCGCAAAGAAAAGTAGGCAAGTATTACCATAACTTGGTAAGACAATTGATCTTCCAATAACGCACGTAAAAACTTACCTGAATCACACCCGGTAATCATTACCACCTTCTTCTTATTAGCTGTTATCTTCGGTTTATCTCTACTGAAGACAAACACTAAACTGGCTGCAGTTATGCCGACCACTGACAAACATTTTACAGTTTGATGTGAGCGGAATCCATGCTGAAGAAGTACTGCCATCCCCAACACCCCAGCCCCCACAGCAGTATACAGTTCATTTAAAATTTCGAAGCAAACTTTTGCCGACTTTGAAAACGCTCCCATCTTCAATTAAACTTTACAATTTTTCGTGTCGTATCTAGACGGCTTAACACATAATGAATTTAAAATCATCTATCTACTGCCGAATGTGTGCATTTAAAATGAGGTGTTTCTGTGCATGAATGATGAATTGAGAAGTTTTAAACACTAGAATTTGAAGCAAAAAAATGTCAACACCAATATAAACAAATTGTCGATAGAATAATGAGGTTATGAAAAATGTATGTCCGGTCGTTTGTTCTTCTTCTGCTTTAGGAAATTTCTATTTTGTATTCAATACATTTAATGTGTAAAAACCAATAGACGCTTTATCTATTGAAATTCTGCTTACTATATTTAACGTATAGAATTGTTTCAAACATACATTATTTCTTGCTTTATTGTTTAGAAGCAATCATTTCGAAGAATACTACCCCTAACCTAAATCTAGTGTAATTTTTCATAAACCAATTTTGCTTATTTTTGAGGTTTTCTATTAGTTGAAAGTGGTGTAGAGCATGTCTAACGCCGCAGCTAGACTGAAATCTGTTAAAAAAGGAGTTATCGACAAGATTAACCATGGCAAATTGTCTACAAATATTCCTGCAGGCCTTGCAGCTGCAGGTCCCCCATTGGGGCCGATGTTAGGGCAGGTGTGTAATTGATTCAGTCTGCTCCAATAAAATCAAGTATCAAGCAGTGGATTTTAGAGAGGAGTAAATATAGCAGCCTTCTGCAAGGAGTTTAATGAACGAACCAAAGATATGAAGGAGGGCATTCCATTACCTACTCGAATGTCGGTGAATTCTGACCGAACTTTTAATTTAGTCATATACAAGCCCCCAGTGGTACACTTCTTAAAGCAGGCCGCAGGGATACAGAGAGGTGCGATGCTGGGCAAAGGTAGATTATTTATTGAACAATTCCATTTTGCCAAACTTATCAAATTCGACTTGCTTTAGAAATAGCAGGAAAGGTGACCTTAAAGCACGTTTACGAAATTGCAAAAATTAAATCAGAGGACCCAACAATGCAGTTATTATCTTTACAAGATATTTGCAGAATGATTATTGGAATTGCCAGGTAATTATTACCTGATTTACTCACACTATATTAACTTGATGGTTGTATTAATTCCTTGTAGGTCATGTGGAATAGAAGTTGTAAAGAAACTAGATGCTGCTGAATATGGAGAGTTTCTGCAAGAAAGGGCCATTATAGTTGAACAGCAAAAGAAGGAACTGCAAGAAGCGAAGGAGGCCAAACTACTGCGGTCAGCATAATTTTTTGAATAAACTACCTAGTTAGTTCCAAAATAAAACAATTTATCGTGACACAATATGAGGGAGAGCTCAGCAAGTAAGTGCATAAACATTTATGTGTTTGTTTAAATTTGCGATAGAATAAACATTGCCAAATATGTATACTATATCATACTATATATTATTATGCGGCACCATGCCGCTAAAACTGTTGCAAATTATGCAATTAACGCTGAAAATATGTTTATATAATTGAAAATATGCACCTATTTCGAACTGTTAGACGTTATTTGTAGTATTTTTGCTAGTAGTATTGAAGGACTAATAAACATTAATGTAGAGCCAGTCTGTTTAACGTACCCTTCTTTTTCCTATAAAAAATATGTTGCGTTAAGGGCAGTGTTATTGGTACTATATTTTTCCTTCATACATGGGGTATTTGAACTGTAAAAAATTTCGGAAAAAAAAATTAAAGAACGGATGCGACATTAAATTAGCTTTTCCCTCATTTTTGATGTTTTATCTATAGGTCGAAGCCGGTGCAGTTATTCGTACATGATTAATGAAATTATTAAATACAGATACAGAGAATACATACAATTTTTAATAATGCGAAGCGTTTCTAAGTATACCTGAAAAGATGAGAACGGTTTTTTTTCTGAAGGCTAGAACTCTGATGCTCAAAGAGCAGGCCGAAAGTGAAGTGTTTTGGAAAATGTATATTTCACAAAGGCGTGGAATTTAATACAGTTCTTAACTGTTTAAGGGTCAAATTGTCCATTGTTCTGATTTCATAATCAGGCCTACAATTGACAAAGTTCGTATATTCGATGCTGCTGAAAACCTGTTTTAAAAGAGAAAATTTATTTATTTTATTTTTCTGCGAATGGTTGAATAGATCTAAACAATAACTAGAATCTTTTCTATTGCTAATTATATCTTTAATTATATATTAATTAATCCAATTGATTTTGGCTGGGAACATTTTGAAACACAGAACGATATTTCATTCGTTCCCAGATTGTTACAATGCTGGCATTGATCTATATTTCGATGAAAAATATTTTTTTATTGTTGTCTTTTGCCACTACTCTTTGCGACTCGCAAAGTTTCTCAAATTACTTCTTAATGACTTAATGATTAGTTATCATATTGCTTTGCACACTTTATTTCCTTAATAGCGCGTCAAACCACTATACATGGCACTAACATTTTCCAAAATATCATTAAGAATAGTATTAATGTGAAGTTTCGTTTACATTCATCACTGCTATTGCATAGTTGAGTATCACAAAAACACAAAAGTCTATTGTTTATCTTTACACATCCGTTTTTTATTTTAATATTTTGCTTATTCGTAGCATACGTGCAACCTCTTCGGGTTGTTCTATGATGCTTCATTTGGAAAACCTCCAAGTAACAAAACCCGTTTCTATTTGGCGGGCATACAAATGTTTTGTTCACTCGATCTTCTAACTTTGAGTAGGAAAAAACACTGGCATCGCATATTGGTAGAAGATCGGCAGAGGATGAGTTACATTGATAACAGATCAGGCTTTTAGCTTGTTCAACAGCGGGATTAAATGATTTTTTAAAGTTGTCACGAGGGTCTTCAAGCGAGATCATGGTACAAATTAGCAGTAAAATTAATTGGAAATGAATTTTGAGGATATACTGTCAAAGTATATACTTTGAAATAATCATTCTAAGGTTTTAAAGTGGTGTCATTGTGATGGCTTTAAAATGAGGTATGTTCGATATGTAACCAGAGACGGTATATTCATATTCTTGTAATAAACGAATGCGTTTTGGGAATATTTTTGTCAAGGCTTTGGCCACTAGACTTTTTATATATTTTAAAGTTATAGTACTCACTTTTACAGTGAAAGATCAGTTAGCAGGAGGTAGAGATAGGTACAATAAAAGATCAGTTGAGTCACGCAAAGTATTTATAAATATTTGTAAGTAACTAATAACAGTTTATCTCATAGAGAAAGTGTTAAAAATAGAACACTTTTAATTTTTGTTAAATGCGTTAATGTTTTTTGAATGCTTCAAAAATATTTAACTAATGAGGTGATGTTCTTTGGGTCAGTTTTTGGACCATGTCGCTCGACGACTTGTCCCTGTTTGTCCACAATAAATTTCGTAAAGTTCCATTTAATGAAGTCTCCTAAAGTGCCTCCTTGTTTGTGTTTCAAGTACACCCACAATGGGTGGGCATTTTTGCCATTCACTTCCACCTAAAATTTTAGAAAAACTCGCTCAAAACATCGCTAATGATATTGGATAAAGTCAGGGTATTTGATTGTAGGATAATACATTAGTTACCTTATCGAATAAGTCAAATTTCACATTTTTCTTGGAGACAAATTCGCATATTTGATCATTATTACCATCTTCCTGATTGCCAAATTGATTGCACGGAAATGCTGCATAAAATTGGTTTATTTTAGTCGAGCTTGAGCTAAATATAGAAAATCAGCAAATATGTACCTAAAATTCGGAGTCCTTTGCTATCTCCATATTTTTCGTACAGTTCATTGAGCTCTTCATAATTTGATTTTGTCAGTCCACATTTAGAAGCCACATTAACGATTAGACATACATGCCCTTTATATTTGTCGAGAGATACATCATTCCCTTTTATATCTTTCACAGTAAACTCGTAGATGCTATTTGCTTTTTTTGGGTCTTCGGGGTTTGTCATGGTCAAAGAATGGAATCTGGAAGGTTTTACCAAACAAATTTAACTATTATCAAATAATTTTAACATTGATGTACGCACTTCCTGAACGTTTCTTCACCCAATTATTATTGTATTATTAAATGTAGGTACACTAGTAACTAATCGGATTAGATGATTTGTTTGCTGAACAACTGCTGCAGGTCTACTGGTATTTGTATTTAAGTAGCTAGCATTATTACGCAACAAAGATTAGATCTTTAGAAACGCAGAATCAATTTGCTCAATACAAACAAGTGGATAATAGCTAAATGAGTGGGCTTTCTGAATTATTAATCATCACACAACAATTTTACGTTATGTATCCGGTAGACCAAATTCTATTTATTACGAAACACGATGATAAACGGAATTCATCGGTCAATAGACACTTTGTGAATTGTTTATTTATCCTTTTAGGTGCTAAGAAATGCATTTACAATTTTTTTTTGAACTACTCGGTATTTGGGTATTAAATACGTGATAAAAGATAGGTACGGAGTTGCCGGTAAGTAAGTGTGCGACATAATTCATTGGCTCACGAGATAGTTCGGAATTAGTCTTGCCATGATGACTAGTAAAAATTGATAAATTTTTTGCAATTTCATGTATAATGTGATGGCTCAAGTATTTTTATAACCTTTGTACTACTTATATTGTAATTTACTAGTCATGTAATTTCTATTTCTTTGCAGTAATAAGTTTAGAACATCAGCTAGCAAAAGTTGTTGAAACAAATTTCTGAAATTCCAGAAAATAAAGGAATGCCGACCACCGACGACCTAAAACTCTTGTGGGCTCCAGAAGAGCGATTTTCGCTCTTAACAGTTAGTTGCAAAATATTAATTTTCAGCGTTTCAAAGGGAGTGAGTTATTCCTTTTTTTCTTTCTTCGTTATTCCTGTTGTCCGAAATTATCTTTCTTTGTTCATCGATATTCAAAAACCTCCTGAGTTACCTGAATGTTGTTCGTTTACATACACGCACAAGAAATTTACATAAACGGTTTTCTCAAAGCGAAATTCCGGCGAATATCATGTATGCAAATATTTTCCGACTTTTAATAGAAAGTATATATGTAGTCTAAAGCCGTGTAAAGAACCGCTCAAGTTAATCATTTGAATAATTTTCTTGCACATTGCAATTGCACACTCAAATTTATAGCAACTTTACATTTTTCTTTATCACTTCGTATTTACAGTCCCAATTTTTTGAGCAAAAAATTCAGCAGGTTTTACTTTCCTCAAACGAGAAAACCTTTACTAAGTATAATAATCAGCAATATATGCTGCGACAAAGAATACTTAATTTACGACCCTCAAGTTGTATAATTGACTGTGTTTAAAACAATTCTGATATACATATACAAAATTTTATATGAACTAATATTTGGGTAATTACTCACAATAATCTCAGGGCCATTACATGTAAAATGGATCGTTTATACAAATGGGTATAACTTGTGAAAATTAAAGTATACCTACGATAATGCAAGATAAATGCCATCACTTTGATAATAGAAACTTACTTTTGCACAAATAAAGTTCCTACTAAAATTCTCGATTTAATAGCAATCGATATAATTTTTTCTAAGGGCAATTTTCTAAATGACCCATTTGAAAATAAAGCCATTACTAAATTGACTTTATAAACACCAAAGATAATGTAAGGTAATAGGCACGTGCGTGATCGCCTGTGTAGAGTATTGAGAATGAAACTATCATTTTCTATTCACTTCCTATGTTATTATGTAACGGGCTATATAAATAAGTTGCAGTCGTCATTGCTTTTATCACGCTATTTTTCGTGTTATGGAAACAAAATCGATTTCGTGTGAGCGATTGAACTCGATAAACATTTAGCACAAATTGTTATTAGATCTAAAATGTTAATTTATAAAATACATTTTAACTTTTCTTCATTAAATTATGCCCAAACTGGTTATATTTACGGGCTCTTAGGCCGCTGTGAAAATTAATTCATTCCTAACGTTTTGCAAGAATTGGCTTGGACAAGTTTGRGGATGCAAGCCAATGGTGCTGGGGAAAGTCGGGAAAAAAGATTTYACAAAACGGCCTAAGAGCCCGAAAAAATTCACCGTTTTCAAACAATGGCCGCAAACGCCTCTTGTGATAAWTTATCTACGATTTGAGATAAGGTACTCATAAGATAATTCTATGATATTCTCAATAGGAAATTTCATMTSAATTATGTATTTCGAAATTTATCAGATTAAAGTGTTATAAGTGAAAACATATATTTTGTTTCTTTAAAATCATTATTATTGAGCGGTTGGTTMATTTTTTGAAAAATCMAGTTTGTRTTCTTTAATAGTTTATTTAACGCTTATACAGGGTGTTCGCACATTGCATTGAGATATCTTACAGGTGACCTAGAGACCGAAATTATACAACATTTCCGTAAGAGAGAACTCTCTTAACGTTGTACGCCTTGGGCTAAGCTTAGGACATTCGATTTTGTTTAATAAGTGGAATTCGCAGAGTTGCRAGGTCTTCTGCGTAAATATTGCCCCATCCTTTTTATTTGTTACAGCTCTGAATTTTKAAACACATGTTGTTGAAGGAAAAATAATTYTTACTGGAAAAGGTCCACTTGCTTCATTTAGTTAAAATAGACCGTTTTATAGAAAAATTAGTTTTAATAATCCAATGCACGATTACAAAGGCATTGAAACAGGGCTTTAAAATAGTATACTGTACATATATTCTTATTTTCCTA
>NW_026018814.1:10669724-10689440 GCF_020466585.1 Dendroctonus ponderosae
AGATTATCTAAGCATTATTCGCAAACATTGCTCCATTTTCGCAGCATATAAATGCAGGTAAACCGTCCTTTGTCCTTTGTAAACGAACTAATCTAACTAATAATCTTCAAAATAAATCCTGCATTATTAAATACATTTGATGCATAAGTCGGATTCACAGATCCTTTTTTAATAGTTCGTAAATTCTACGAAACTGTTTGAAGAGGGAAAAATTGAAATTTGAAATRAAATCATAAATTATTAAAAGTGTACATGRTTTCMGCAATTATTTAGGATCTGATTAAGAGAAAAATTGAGAATCCGAGACAAATATATGTTTGGGCTCTTTTTTGTCGAAAAGTGACTGAAATGAAACARTTCTGTTGAATAGGTATTTAAGCCGATTTCAAATTAAACATTGAATCGACACTATACATACATACATACATGTATGCTAAATAAATATATTTATTAGTTATAAGATTATAGTAGATTTAATTATAAATCAAACTGCACTAAAAAATAGATTCTTGAATATGGATGGCGACTCTGCGAACTGCAAAACTGCTACAAAATGTTTTTCTTTAGCTTGTGAATAATGCACGTTTTGAATTGGTCTAAGAGACCAATTTAAATTAATGAGATATAAATTAGAAAACACTACAGCCTCTTAAGCAACTCCAGCACTAAAAAACCGGAACTTACAAACTTGCAACGGTCTTTTATATAAAGCGATTTGACAAAAATGTCCTAAAATTATTTGTTTTTAATTTTTTGAGACTTCACTCACAAAATATAAAGTACAATAAATGGCAATAAATATCGCTCCACTTTGACTACTTGAGTTGGAAAGCATTACATCTTTAAAATTGTGTTAATCCCTTGACAATCACTATTTTGATTGATTTTGGACGATAAAATCTCAAATTTACACGAACGAATATTCAAATTTCCCGGTATTAGTTAATCAAACGACCAAAGGTGTGACGTCGTGTCGTGAGTGTCAACACTCAACGTTTCACTTGACATTTGTTATTTGTTTGAGTTCCTGAGCGGATACACATTAATATGGTAAGAATTTCCTTATAAAGCAAATAATTTCATTTAAATTAATACGAGCAGTTACGTACTTAACTGTTAATTATGTTCTACTTTTGCAGGCGAATTACACTGAAGATCAGATGGCCGGTAAGTGAAAAAAACTAGGTTAAATCGCCCCTCCTTTGTGAGTCATTCTGTATGTCTTGAATTTCAACTTTTTATTTTTCTTTTTTTGTTGATGAAATCAGTGGATTTGAGCTCAAAGTTTTTAGTCACCTTTTGTGTTATTAGAGTTTTGTATGCTCAAAATTACCGACGCAGATACACTGATTTAAAAAACTTCACGGGTCAAGACACTGGGAATAAAGTCCAGTATAAATATTTAGCAAAGTGGAAAACAGAAACGTAATTTATACCTAATATGGTAAGATTTCTTCACTGGCAGTCTTGCTAAACCAGGTGAGACAGATGTTTTCTTGAAATATGCTCTCGTTAAACAGTTGCGAGTGAAATTCTGCGGCGATAACATTAAACATGTATTTGTATGAGCCCCCTACAAAACTCACTTTAACTTCAGTGGAAGGTTGTTACGAAATACATTGTTTATTGCACATTTTCAGTAATTTTTTGTTGTTTTAGAGTTCCAAGAAGCGTTTCAGTTGTTCGACAATCGAGGTGATGGCAAAATCCATGTTGCCCAAATTGGCGACGCCCTCAGGGCTCTTGGGCAGAACCCCACAGAATCCGATGTGAAGAAGTACACCCATCAGTACAAACCTGATGAGAGAGTTTCATTTGAAGTATTCCTGCCCATCTACCAGGTAACTGAAACATTTATTTCTGAAGTTATTTAGGGAATTGAATCATCATCAGATCCGTAAATGTCTCAAGGCTGAGCGCTGAAGTCTTATAAGTACATTCCTTCTATTTGCGATAAGAATGGAATTTCTGGATTATTTTCCTTTTTTAAGCGAATTTCAACATTATATCCTCGCTAAGCTTGAGTCACTCGTTTAATCTCCGCCAGTCTTATCTCTCACACCTTAGCTAAGTGGCATTTTATTTTTTAATTGTCCGAATTAGTCAAGCTTATAATTAATTAGCTCTTGTAAAAATAGACGTCAATTTTTAATTTGTTTATCAACGTTAAATCCTAAATTCGGGAAGATGAGTGGATGCTTTTAGCAGTTGCAGCATGCTGCACTGCTATTTTTACTCTTAATTGGGGTGTTATGTTACGGTAATAGACGGTTCGAATAACTGCAGTTTTGCCATTCTTGCTTCTATTTCTTTGTTAAAATGCACTCTACTGATTTTTGTAGTAAGTTGCAGAAAGTTTACAACAACTAATACAAAGCAGTTTCGAAAGTTTAATGAATATAATTCAAATAATTTAAGGGGTGCCATTAAACAATTAGGATTTTCTCTTGAAGTTTGAAGAACCCAATCAACAAAATGTTCAACGTTTTTTTATAGATATCTAATAATTACCACTTTTTATAAGCAACAACATTTTCAAATAGATGGCCAATTATCTTAACTCTCGAAATTGCAGCATATTAACTTATTCTGTCAGATTTTATCCACTTAATGTGTAGTTGGTAATAACTTTAATATTATCTTTATATGAAATAATAATTTTTTACCTTTTAATGTTTGTTTGCAGCAAATCTCAAAAACGAGAAGCGCCGACACCGCAGAAGATTTTATTGAAGGTCTTCGCCATTTTGACAAGGATGGCAATGGTTATATAAGCGCTGCGGAATTACGGCATCTACTCACCACTTTGGGAGAAAAGCTAACAGACGATGAGGTAAGAACCCTTTATATTTCCCATATTTAACTCTCTAAATGTTTGCGTTTCAATAATAACACATGCAATATACCGTGTTAACTTTATTACGTGGAAATGCTAACCACTGATTCAGTTAATTCATTTTTACTAACAGTCTCTTTGGACATAGTGATATATTTTTCCTAAAACTACACCCATGAATGTAACATTCATATTTTCCTCTATAAAAGGTGGTGATAGTTTATTTATGCAGTTCTTTTGTGTTATTTTATATGAAGCATATTGTTTTTAAAAAGGTTGGAGAATTGCTGCAAGGCCAGGAAGATTCACAGGGCAATGTGAACTATGAAGAGTTTGTTAAACTAGTAATGTCAGGTTAATTTAGTACCTTAAGGTATGAAATCATTATCTTTTATAAGTAGCCAGTTAAACACTTAAAGCTCTTTATATTTGTTTAATAAGTCCTTGCTGAGCCCTTGTGAATTAGGTATAGCTATGCATTTATGTTTTTATTATATTTTGTATAATGTTGCAGCCATTCCAATTTTATACCCATAACTTATACTAAAATTACTAAGTCAACTATAGAGTAAAAATGATATCTTGAATAAAGGTAGTTATAGAAAACAAGGATTTTTATGGAAAATCGCCAAATTCCATTTCCTGTTCCCCTCATTTCTTTCTAAATTGAATCAGATACATAAGTGTCATACATTAGTTTATCGGCTACATTTCCCACTATCCTGCAATGTTGTCTAGGGGCCAAAAGCCTAACATTCTCTCAATGATTTGTTTCCGTAACCTTTCACGCCAACAATTATGGAAATCAACACCAATAAACTAGATATATTCCCACCGGGCGGAAATATGTAAATGCATCGAGTCAATAATTCTTTGTCTTTGGTCAAGCGTTATGTATCCGCAATATTGCGTAAGTGCCTTACTTGCACACGAACCAGTAATAAAATCTCCAATTAAGAAACTATTTTGCTTTGTGACAATGTAACACTAACCTTAGCCTTGAAACAGGGCAATATTTTCTTTAGGCCTCACCTATTTTTGTTCAATAAATTGTTACGTAGTGGTTCACTTTTCTGCTTTTCCTTATATGCGCGCCGTGAAAAGTTGTTAATTGAATAAATTATCAGGTGTAAATAAATGCACTACATTCGTAGGATTTAAAATAAATAGCCTTTATTCACAATTTGCTACACTCGCACTTATTACAATACAACGCCGCGTATATTGCTTACAATCTATTAAAAAATTACTTAGTTTGGCAATTCATGAACTACAGGGATTAGGATTTAAGATATGCGTCGTTCGCAGCCTGCAGAAGACTTAGATGTAAGCCGGAGATCTTATAGGAAGTAATAGACGAAAGCAAGAAAATAGAAGATATAGCATAGAAGGCAACAATCGACGCAGAACATTTCATATTTTGTTCTTAAATATACTCGAGCATTTTTGCAACATGTTGTCAGCTGGTGCTTGCACTTAAATCATCACAATACTAAGAATTTTGATGTTTTAATGGCCACCGCAGAAGGGATAGTTTGGACAAGCATTGGGATCAACTCCAGCAGGAATACGAGCACCTGCTCCATTGGGAAGACCAGCTGGAGGGCCTGCGTTCCATGCGGGAGCCTGGTTCCAAGCGGGAGCTTGGTTATCTGGAAGAAAACATTTTTTTAGGTGAAATGTCCACTGCAAAGATTTTGTGCATAAAACATTATTTCTGCGTTCGGAAAGCTAATGTAATATTAGCGTCAACTGCAAAACGAATTAACACTCCATTTACCATTATTCCACTTGTTCCATCCTCCAGCATTTTCATAGCCCGGTGCCAGAGCTTCCGCCAATCCTTCACCGTGATAATCCCCATCCCCAGTGTATCCACCTTTGTCCAAAGCGTTTTGGCCGGATGGGTTCCATTGAGGAACAGGTTGGGGATTATAGTTGTTCCATTGAGGTTGAGGCGCGTTCCATTGAGGTTGAGGAGCGTTCCATTGGGGTTGAGGAGCCTGATTCCATGCGGGTTGTGGTTGAGGCGCACCCCAGTTGTTTTGAGGAGCGCCGGAGCTGACGGCTACAGCTGGATTGGCACAATTGGGGAAGTTGGGGCAAGCTTGTGGGGAAACACCAGCAGGATAAAGGTCAGCTGGAAGCCCACCAGCCAATGGGCCGTTGTAGACTGCCCAAGCTGAGGTAAGGCAAAGAGCTAACGTCACCTAAAAAACCATAAAAAATAGTTAGATATTGTTTTGAATATTTTTCTGCATTTGCCCGCTTTCGTGGATATATTCGGTATTAATCGAATCGGTTGATACGGTTTTACCGATAGACCCTGTTGTTTACCGGATCTAACGTCGCTAGATTTTTGTAAGGTATTATATTGTACGATCTTTTTTAATTAATCTGGAAACATTTTACCAAAGAAAAATCGTATTCAATAAATCCGTTAGGAAACAAGTGATCAAGCGTCTGACAATGGACATTTTTTTGTCAGGACCAACCATTGGTCAATAATTAAAACATTCAATTCTCCTTCCAAGTTTTCTATTGTTATTCCAAAAAAACTATAGAAATGTTAGTGCTGTTTTCTTAAAAAACATGTTATAGGTCAATTCGGAATATTAATTGTAAACCGCGGCTTTTGACACAAATGTTAAAATCACGATTTGCTTTGCAAATTCGCTTTACTGGCATTTTATACAATCTTGTTTCTACTATTTTTGGTCAAAAACATATCAGAAATATAAATACTTTGGTCAATTAATTATTCGATAGGTACAAGTTGCTAATGAAAAAAAAATGTTGATTGGTTAATTTCTAAGAAAATTGCATGAACAACATACATGTTTCACTTTCTCAAAAACCATTTCATTTGGACGTAGGTCCGTTTTCTTCTTCAATTTTCTTTTAATTTGTATGCTCATTCTTTGCAATATACGATATTGAGATAATATATACGATATAATCAGGTGCCATAAATATAAACATTTAGTCAAACTTTTTTTTCGAAGATCCAACCGAATTAATTCGCAGGATAGAAATTTATTCTTCAAACCTTTGAGGTAACCGTTACTATTATTTATTTCGGTTCAGTTTTTTTTCTCGCATCGTAATTCCCAAATTTGTGAAAATATATTTTTGGTTCTATAATAAACTCAATTTTAAATAGCTTTATTAGTTTGTATTTCATGAAATACCTTCCATAGGCATTTTTGAGTCTTCAGCAAGTACTTTTAAAATTTAATCTGAATTAGTTTCATTATATTGGCGAACTGATTTTTAATTTACATTATACTTTTGGCACAAACCGACTGAAAATCACTCAGAATCACGAAACATCATCAAATAATCTTCTAGACTTGTCGTGTTTCACCACAGATTCACTATTACCAATGAAAAAATCACTATTTAAAATCCATAAGTTGCATAGGTCACTGTCCAAAAAAAAATCACTACAACATTTCAGCACTAGAGGAATACGTTGAGAAAATGCACAAGAAAATTGATGTTGAATACACTATACTTACCAGTTTTACAAACATGTTGCTAAATAGGTCGACAACAAGTGTTCTCTGGGTGGAAAATAGTTTATTTATATCAGAACCACACCCTGTATAAAGGTAACATGGTAATAGTGGTGACATTTTTTATGTTATTGCCATTCCCACGTGAGATTGTCATGGTTCGCTAGTAAGAGGGGTTGCCAATTATATTGGCGAACCTTAGTTTTGTAGGTGTTTTTGTATTTATATAGTATTTAGTTTCTGTGATATTTAATATCCGCCATCGGTCGATAATTGGGCGCTTAAAACTTTTCTTTATTATAATTTGTTTATTTATCAGATTGATTGTAAGTGCGATTAGGCAAATTGCGTCGTAAGTATGATGCAATTATGTGTTTGATTTCTGTTAGAACAAAAACTCAATAGGGCCCAGTCGGGTTTTGAAATTTTGTGCCAGATAATTAGTCGCTTTGGTTAGACTTTTGAATAACAGTTTTTTCGTCCAACTGCTTTCGTTTAACTTTACTGTTCGTTGATTTTTGAATCATTTGTTGTTTTCAACTTTACACTTATTAACCTCTGTTTTTGTGTAGTTTTGTGTTAAAATTTAGATGGATTCTGTGGATATTAATCCAATTGCGTTGAATACAATAAAAGTGCACTTTAAAATATGATGTTATTTGGAGTTTTTTATTCTTGACGCGAAGAAAATTTTTTTGTTTTATTTTTATTTTTCTTGTTTTATATTTATGACCATTTTTCATCAACATCCAAGGACTATTTTTTTTAGTTGTGTATGCAATATAAAATCATCTGCTTTTTTGATTGAAACGTCTTCGTTTATTTTTCAGTAGATTCTGAATCTGATCTGAAAAAATATTCTAAAATTGTTTGAAGATTAATCTGTTACACCAAAGAACCATTCAAAAGCAAGTAGATCCGCATTAAAATTTAAAACAAGTAGCTTCCATCCGGATGAAATCCTACATAGTTTTTACCATATCCTCCTGTTTCTACGCCCATGGGTAACGCATAAACACATAAAATCCAAGTAATACTGCCTCACCTAACACAAGAATTCCAAATTAGATTTTTTTCTGAATTGCCTATAGACCGATAGTTTTATTCCAGTTTGGAAATGAAATGAATATTCTAATGGTGGCAATGGAGTGTGAAACCTTGGCAGACTTGAATGGTTTTCTATCGGTGAAGTATTGCATGCAACCATGGTCTTTCAGTTAATATATGGTATGGAATATTGATCATTTTCAATGGTGTAGATTTCATTTATTTTTGGAATATTTTACCACATCAAAAATATATTTAACCACTATTATATTATTTTTTTATTAGTTTTTATATCTACTTTCCTGGCTGCTATTTTGCCAGGGTTTTACTTCCAAACATCTCACATTACTTATTATGTAATTTATATCCAAATACATTAGTCTGAGTTTATAGTCCAAATTTCCAATCGTCCCGGAAAGTTAAAAACCCAAATTTTATCTTTTTGGAAGAAACAACATTATTTTCCCAAGAAAAAAATTATATGATCAGATGATTTTTTCAGCACATTTTTAGATATGATTGCTTTACTCACTATATTTTTCCAAAAAAGTATCTCAATATTTGGCGAAAGGGGCCTTTAGGCCCCATCGGGTCCCCTCGCAATACTACAATATATATAATACTACAATATATACATCTATCTATTCATATTATCATCAATACATCTCAATATTATTTTCAACAAATCAGTAACTATTTTTGAATTTTACATAGAATTCAACTTTTTCATTGGATTCAATTTTTTGTCTCATTGCTGTTCGAGTCTGCATTAGATTTTGTCTGAAAGTAGAATTAATAATTTAGAAGTTGAGACTATAATATATAAAAACTAATAAGTTATTATTTATCTCGCAATAGATCTGTTTTTAAACTTCAATTGAAGTTTGGTTGTAGTACCTATTGCCTGTTTAATTACATTAATACACATTTTGCACCGCCAGAGAAAAAGCGTTAACATTTTTAAATATATTAGATTCGGTTTATTTAATTTTATCAAAACCTCAAATATGAAAAAGCAGATTTTTATATTTAAATACTTTCACAATTATTGCAACTGAATTATGTTTAATTGTAAACACTGTATACGAATATTTTGAAGTAAAATGTTGCGGAGACATGGATATAAAATTTTAAACTCATATTTTTTTACTGAAAAATGGTAACTAAATCGTTTTTCAATTGTACGCGATTTGGTGGATTTCAATTATTACTCTTTTGCATTAATAAAGGTGGTCGTCGAACAAACATCCTTCAAAGTTAAATTAATTTTATTCAAATAAAAAGGGAATAAATAAAAAAAAATATGATAAAGCAAGTTTGAGCTCAGTTATGTCTTTTGTGCGTCGCCCAAGGGTGTGGAAAAGGTGTTGCACCTTTCACGTTCGCATTCATTTTTTAGATTGTCATGTTTTCCATAATCGGTCATTGTTTTAGAAAATGCGGTTAGCTAGTAGGAGTTGATTATAATTTCAGAAACTTTTTTTATTTGAACGCAAATTATTTTATTTTACGTATAGAAGACTTTGGAACAATACTAGTAATTGTAGCACAGTCTCCCAGAAATATTATGTCGCTTTTCCTGCGCCAATTTTTATTAATCTCTTTGCGTGAAATAAATAGCTGTGCTGACAATAAATTTTTTTAATTTCGGACTTTTACATTTGGAATATATCGGAAGCCGGTCGGAATAGTTTTAGTGAACCCAGAAAAATCGCAAAAGTGTTCTGCGTAAACTTTGCAACTTATCAAACATGCGGGTACTACTATAATTGAACATCGAACACAACATATTTTTCTTGAGGTTTTAATTTGACAATACTCTTGCTTCTAGAAACATTTCGTTTTTCTTAGAAGGAGGTTAAATAATTAATTATTTGATAAATTTCCACTTTCTAGCGCAAAGGTATTTTCTAGTATGCTTCAATTTGAAATAAATGTTTTATTTACACAACGTTCTATAAAATAAAAACATATGAAATGTAATTTTTTTCTTAATTCCGTTTATTATTACCTACCTTGATTAATCAAGGAAGACCTTCGGCATTGATACGGAACTAATAATCCCTCGTTTATGAAATGCGTTTTTTAGCAAGCTTCCCAGTTTTCAACTCTAACAAATTTGTCTGCTACTGCGCTTCTACCATTGTATGACTTTATCATGTTTGGCTCTCAATTTTTTTCAATTGTCACTATATTTATATGCCTATTTATTTTTTTACGTTTTTTTCTTTAGTTTTATCACTAATAAATTTAAAATTAATTTTCTGAAAGTGTTTCTTCTTATATATCCCCACTAAGTCTAAGACCAAGTTGAAATACATCGAATATTAAAACGAAAAAGTTAATGTTTCAAGTTTTCCTAGTTGGCTTCTATTATTTGATTTAATAAATCAAAGCATTTTATATCAAACAATATAATCTCTAATTTATACAATAAATATTCACAATTAATTCGAATTTATAAATTTATTTGCAACCTAAGAGTGGCAGAAAGGGTAGTTGGGGCACACATTGGCATCAACCCCTGCGGGCAACTGTACAGCAGGAACTGGTTCCGAACCAGCAGCCAAAGAATTAGCAACTGGGCTGTAAGATCTGCTTTCATGAACTGGAGCCGGTTGCTGGAGGTACTGAGGAGTATACAGCGAAGCCTGAGAATGTTGGGAACCGCTTGCGGATGGCCGCTGGTAGTACTGAGAAGCACGTACACTTTGAGGAGCTGTGATGTATTGAGGTGTAGAGATGTATTGAGAAGCCGCTCTTTGAGCCCCATATTGAGCACCCTGGGCTTGCGTAGTGTACTGAGAAGCAGCTTGTTGAGCTGGATACTGAACAGCAGATGGCTGAGTGATATATTGAGAAGCAGCACGTTGAGCTGTGTACTGGACAGCACCGGGTTGCGCTGAATACTGAGATGCGGCTTGCTGAGCTGGATATTGGACAGAACCAGCCGATGGCTGTGCAGAATATTGAGCAGCGCTTGAAGATGGCCGGGAATATTGAGGAGATGCCGATTGCTGACCAATGTAACGGGCGTTAGCTGAAACATTTGCTGATGTAGTTATTATTCATTTAAACGGTTTGAGTGAAAAGCTGTGGTTTAAAGTGTGCCCTTTAATGAGAGTTGTCTGGAAAGAAAATTTCATTGATAATTGTTATACGGCATTAAAACGAATAGTTTCTACACAAATTACTCAACTAGATCTTTTTAATTAAACATGACGAGCTTGCGAAGCTCGGCATTAAAAGAGTTTTTTAAATTGCTGTTAGTTGCATTTTGCATTCGGTAATTTTTCTCTTATATTATATATCTCTTATATTTTTAAACATAAAATTGGGCGAAATGTGTATGTATACAAAACGTTGTAAGAAGAAAAATTTAATTTGAGTTAACTAACAATGTATGCAATATGTAATCGAAGTAAAAACATATATGCAATTACAATAAACACACTTACCAATGCTATAATAAAAAATGTGACAAAAAGGGGTTTTTTATCTCATTTTCTATTTTGCTTCCCCGCCCGAGAGTCAATTTCACTCTGAAGTGAATTCTCAGTTTGATCAAATTTTTCGGAAATCCATACATGCCATTTTTAGAATCCCGACGTCTTCGTCAATCGAATTGTTTGATTAATTTTGAAAGAGGGTTGAACTTAAAATATATTTTTTACTTTCTATGTCCAACGCACTCATAAAATTTATTACTTTTCCAATGACTTCTTCAGTAATCACTTTGAACTGTTTTTATTCCACGGCCAATAATGTTCTATATTAGGATTATTTTATAAAGTTACTTATCGAAAAACAAGCAAAAATCAGTTTACTTTTCTCAAAAACACAACTCAAACAGTAAATGTTTGAGACTCGATATCTCGAAAAGTTTTGTCTGCTAAGTTGCAAACATCATGAAATTTTTCTCAACATCTATGAGACCATAAACAAAATTGTGTGAAACTTAAATATACAGGGTGGCAATCAAATTAGGTTGATTTACACAACCTAACAGGCAGCGTTCTGTTCAAGATTTGGAATAAACAATAAACAAAACTCCCGATCTAAAATTCTACACCTTATTCACATTTAATTGGAAAATATCTCTAAAAAGCGCACAAAAAATATTTTACTAATAAACATAAAACTAAGAATTTGTAAATTGCTCTTAATGGAGAAAAAACTATATATTTTCGTCGTCCACTAAGTGATTGTTTAAGATAAATCGTTCAAGAAATAATGTAAAATAGATCTTGCAAGAAGTTTTCTGATTCAGAAATGGTTCATAAATATTACAGCTAATTTAAACGAATAATTAAATATTTGATAAAATTGGTTTCTGTGCCGTTTAAAGCTGTAAAGTCGTCAACACGTTTAATGGAGTTTTAAAGTTTTTGAAATAAATACGACAACAAACTATCTAAAAACGATTTCGATACAGGCAAATTCCATTCAGAAGAGTATTCCAAGAAAATATCGGCCTTCCATAAACGAAAGTGGTTTTGCTTCTTGCTGCTGTTTCAGAATACCGCAATTATTTTCTGCATATTTCATGTGAATTTGATCTCGAAGGCAAATAGTGTAATGGCCACCATGTCGTTTTTCTAAAACCTTGCCTTTAATCGTTGTTGGTGCATATTTTCTTATTTGTTTGAATATTTCAAATGGCAATAAGTTTTTCAGAGTTTGTACAATATTGATTGAGCTTTTTTTAAAAATAATATAGCAATTATCAGAAATTCGTTGAGTCATAGAGTTTCACTTTCAAAGTATTCTAAAAAACCATTAGTAAGTAAATCATTACAATCTTAGCATACGCAGTCTATTGCCCTTGATGTTGCAATCTTAACGCAATGCTGAACATTTTGCGCTGATATTTGAAAGGACATATTAATTAAGATACAAAACGTATTATTAATGATATTAGGTATAACAACACCGAACAATTCCTTCTGGTTCCCTTTTACTTTTCAACTGTTCATTCATTTTATTTATGTATTACCTGCAACTTGTGGAGCTAGCGCGTCATCCAAACCTTCTCCATGATAGTCTCCATCTCCAATATATTCTCCACGGTCTAGCTTTTGCTGGATATCTGGAGAGTATTGACTTTCTGCTCTGGGCGGAGCTTGTGGCGCATTATCCACCTGAAAAGCAATTTTCAGTTGTTTGGGCTCGAGTGAAAAACTAACAAAAAATGTTACATTTTTACAATGGTTTCATTACCCAAATACTCAACATAATTGCTGCACAAAAGCTTTAACCACAGCATTTCAACAGATAAACGAAAATTATTAAAGAAGTTGGTCGGCGGATGGCCAAAAAAGCTGAAATTAGTGACTGAAAAAAAAATTAGTTTATCTGCTTGAGTTAAGCGGTTTTCTTGTCCTACATGTATCATTGTTCTTTCATGGTTAACCTGAAGATATTATGTAATGTTCGTGTGAAACTATCATGCTCTACTGATAATAGTTTAAGCTACTTGGTACATGTTATTTTTATTTCGCTGTAAAATTGCGATACATTTCACATATTGCAATGTTCCCGAAACGGTTTAACAATTTACGCAAATTTGCCAATTGGCATTCCTTTAAATTAAGGTGTATTTAGATAAAATATATAGAGCCACATGTCTTGCACAAAGCATTGTGTATATGTAAAATTGTGCACTAAAGTGCACCAAACGTTTAATAAGTCTTTGATTCTATTACATATTCCACAAATTTAATTTAAAGCATGGGTTTTGTGCAACAGAACTCCAAATCAGAATACAGATTAAGATTTTCTGGATAAAAACTTATACTAGCACAAGCACCAGCACCTCAAAATCAGAGGTTCTACATTGAGAAAATCTGCTTTTCTAATTTTAAATAAAATGCTGTATGTTTTTTAAGAACAATTTTGTTTAAGCTGTCAATATTTTATCTAACTTTGTAGTTGGCTAGCAATGAAAAAAACTGCTTCTTACTAGGTAGCGTGGATCAGAAGCCTTAGCAACTGCTTGCACAGTCAGGAGAGGATTTGCACAATCTGGGTAGTTGGGACACGATTGCGCATCCACACCCGCTGGGTACTGAGCTGCAGCTGGACCTGCGTTTGCTTCTTGCTGATACTGAGGCTGTTGGTACTGAGCCTGCTGTTGATACTGGGGCTGTTGTTCGTACTGAACTTGCTGATACTGCGGCCGGGAGTATTGGGCAAGGGAAAGCCCCATCGAGCAAGCCAGAACCACCTGGTAAGTTTTTAAAATTAAACTAGTCCCACTAAATAATTAATGTGTTTGCGAAAAGTGCCACCTTTCCTGTTTAACAATCTTACGAATAGTCCATTTGTTTATGCGGCTTAACGCTTTAAAGCCCTGAGATCTAGGAGTGTGTGTTTGCGAGGGCGGGAGATTTGGAGGATTAACTCCATCTGAAGCCTACATTTTCCTAATAATTCATTGTGCAAATACTTGACATCGAGTTTCAAATCCGCACATAAAGGGGCGTTTGACTAGGCGCACGTTCGATTATTTCATTGTTATGCGAATATATAATTCATCGTATTTTTGGCAAATTGTTGTTTGCGTGGGAATTACTGAATTATCTATCTGGCACGATCTTGTTGTGCGGATAAACATGAACCGTATTGTCTGTGGAAACAATTTTTCATGGGTTATTTTTTACCGATTCCAATGCCTTTTTAATTTTTTTTTCAACCGCCCAAAGAACCATATCAATTTCCAAGCGTTGGAGCTACAATAAACGATTCATATAAAAAAATTCGTTGCAGTGTCCCAGTATATTTCAGTTTACCAATATTTTCCCTCAGTTGTTATTTATAATAATAATTGAAATAATAGATTAGTTTTCAATAGAAGAACGTTGCTCTGATTCGGTTAGTTTGGGTTATTTCAACATTTATTGTTGAGCCTCATTGAAAATGTTTTGCAAATTTGAACAGAATTGATACCAATGTTAACAATTGCAACTTTATTAGCATCTTTACTGCTGCTGAACACCTTTTTTCTGAAATTATTTTAGATTCAGAGCAACCAGAGTATATTTAGTTGGGAATAATCTGTAGATTCCATAATTTTTTTTTGAACGAAAGTGTACAAATATTTTCTTGGGCAGTAGTTAGAAATCTTATAAAGACTTGTAAGTTACAAAATACACAGTTTGCAAGTTGAGTTCTAGTATGCAGGATAAATCTGATGAGGGAGTAAAACCAAGAATTTTTAAATCTGAACTAATACGTGCATTTTCTATAGCATAGACAATTTTCCTGTTCATCGTAGTTCTGGAAGACAGCGACACCGAGATAGATGATATACTTTCCAAATAAAAACAAATAATCCTAGCAATCAAACGGCACTAAACAAAATAACCAAGATGAAGTCAAATAAAATTGAAATACAACGGGAAGCCAGATAGGGCTGCATCTATAACCCTTGTTATTCAACTTTTACTCCGATCAAATACTTAAGAATGAATGGGAGAAGATATCATACTTTCGCATCAAAATAAAAGTAGAGTCAATAGCTACAATTAGCTCAACGATGTATCAATTGGAGGCATTCAAAATGTGGCTTCACAGAAGAATTATTTATATTGCTTGAACCCAACATGTTACAACGAGATTAATCTACAAACATTCAAAGGCATTCTTAGCGACCATAAAATGCCGAAAGATAAAATATTTTGGACAATTCTTCAGGAGTGATAAATATGGTATTTTACAACTTACAACGAGGCGACTTGCATAGAGGGCTGKTGAACTTTTTGGCATTGCAGAAAATAGGATGTTTCCAAATTTACATTRCSTTTATTTCTTCTATTAGTTTTTAAAAACCGTTCTATAACTTTYGAAATCATGGAACTTCGACAATTGTTTTTTTGTTAATACTTTTCAGATTTGAAAAAGGTGTCAAAAGTATTATTTACAATGTTGATTTTTAATTCAATAAACGTGATTTTTACAAASCAAYATTTTTGCAATTAAACTTACTTARAACTAGTGGACGAAATCTCGGAATTGAACTGGCAGAAACAGAAGTCAATTTGATACCATTAATGTTTATGAAACTAGTTTATGGATGTCATATCCATGCTACAAAATGCGTTCTCTTATTTATCTAAAAAATCCTTCAGCCGAAAAATGTACGGACCAAGCTGAAAAAGCACAAGTCGAGTAAATAAACCAAGACGATGTCTGCAAATAGGGAATTAAAAATAGATAAATTCCATGAAAAGCATACGATTTGCCTTATTGATAAGTAATTGGACAACCGGGACAACGGCAAAACTATTCTGAGATGGAAAAAATAAATATTAGAGTAAAACAGTCAGTCTAATTTCACCCTAGTTGAAAGCAATTCGTTTTTTGAAAAGATTGAAATTAAACAAGAATTACGAACAAATTGTTTGAATTGCGTTGTAACAGCTGCTTGGTCATGGCTGCAACACAAGAGAAATTGTTCTTCCATGCTAATTAAGGAAGTTACTCAAAGTGGTAGTTGCATCAAATGTGATGGTACAACATCAGACCGGTGCAAGAAGAATTAATGGAACTACTTCCTGATTGCTTCGATGGCTTGATAAAATAATTAATTACCTTAAAACAGAAAAAAGTTTAACTTCGTCTTCCTTAAACTTGATACGTACGTTTCTAAAATATCTTGCGTAATTCATATCAATGTAAATTGTACATTATCCATTTCTGACGCCGTTAATTTCATCATTTCCATTCACCATTACCAGCGAGCTGGCGGAGCTCATTGAACAAGTTTGAAACGAATATTTTTTTGTTAAGTAGCTGTGTTATGCGCTAAAATCAGTATGTGACGTCATTAGGTGAAATACTGACGTAATGGATTGGAGAAGAGGTTGAAACAACGACCGCAACTCGCTGGAAAATTGGGTTAACTAGGCGGGTAAAATGAGCAAAACTTTCAAACTAACAGTCAAATGCCCCAGATAAATCGATACCGCATTTGTAACTGATATAATTGTAGTGTACTAATGTTTTGCTCTCTATATTTTATATGTTGCTCGTGACTTCCTAGCCGTTACGTCTGTTATTACCTAATACATTTTGCGCTCGGTTGATTTTAAGGATCTTTTTACTTTCGATTCACATACAGACAATAATGAACAGCGTGCGGCCGGCAGTGTTTACCACATGCTATAATGAATTCGATTCACCTTTCATAATCCAATTTATTAAACTTTTTTTAAATTTCATTTTTGATTGACTTCATTGGGATTTGTCGAAAGGCCACTTTTTAATGCGGGAGATGCCTAGTTAGCAGAACGAGCGTCAATGGCCATGAAATAGAGGTAGAAGAAGTAGAGGATTTGGTGAAAGATAATTTAATAATGGTTAAATTAATCAACAACTGATAAGGCAAAAATGGAATTTGAACATTTTGAATGGATGATCAGCGCGTTGTTGTGCGAATTGAAGTGGAACCCTAACTATCGGTGCAGTTATAAAGTTAGAAATTGAGAATGTAGCCAAGTGAAAATGCGCACTTTTTGGCAGACTCGGCATTTATTTTTTGAGTACATTGGATGAGTCAATTAACATAGAAAATATTTCATCTCAACGCCACACGGTGGAGAATATAAATTGAGGATTTTACGAAACTGAAGATAGAAAGAAGACAAGACATGAAGAAGTGTTTAATTGAAGGGAGAATTTTGACAGTAATTCTAAATTATTCTGATACATTGATAATTCAATTGACGATCTGAATGTGATGTGAATCATTGTGAATAAATATGTAAGTCTTGTTCGAAGGAGTTAATAAAAAATATTTTATAATAAGGAACGTTAACAGCTGGGGAATTTGGAAATTTGGAAGTGATTTGAGGATAATGAAAACATTGGCTGTATTTGAGGACGCTACTAGAAGATAGTTTGTTTATGTTTTTATTAGTAGAATAATTGTATAAGATTTAAGATAACTTATATAAAACTTAAAATTTTTGCCTCTCTTAGAATAGAAATGTTTTACGTAAATAGGCACCGCTGAGCAGAACTTTTTAATATACAAATTTGCCAATAAAGGCGTTTTAGTTTCTGAAGTATCCTGAATGACATACTAGAAACATACCTTTCTTTGCATTTTTGAATACAAAAATACTTTCTTTTATTGACATCTTTGGAAGTAATCTGATAAACCAGCTTTTGTTCTGAAAACACCCATTTTTTTTATGGAAGATTATCCAGTCAAATGTAATTTTTTTGCATCAAACATTGCAAAAAATTTTTATTTTTTTCAGTTAGATAATTGAAACATTTAGGTGAAAATGTAAAAAAAGACATTTAAACACGCTTGACTTGTAGAAACTTTGCCAAATTATTTTATCACTGTTGTTCATTTAACGGCGTTTTAAAAAATGTCGAAATATATTTTTAACTTTCTCAAAACTCGTTTATAAAACAAGAATTTGGAAACAATATCAAGTTTCTCAAAACTCGAATATAAAATTTTATTTAACAAAATCTATTAACATAACTCTTTTTTAGGTTTGAAACCTTCTATAAATCACAATGAAATAACCTAGTTTTACTACTTTTTTGCCACTTCATTGTTTCACCTTTAGATCAAATCTGAGTTATTTTTGAATTTTAACCTAAAGATGTTAAGATCTATCCTATTCAAGAAAATAAGAAGTTTAATAGACTGACTTTTGACCATGAAAAAATACGTTATTATTTTGCGTCTTAGTTTAGTGGATTTTACTTAAACAATTACTAATGGCAAATTTCAATTTATTCGAATTTACTCCAATTTTTTTAAAACAGAGGTGAATAGACTTTCGAATTCCACTCATCTTTGTTGATTTAACGTCCTTCATATATTCAAAACAGGTTCAATTTTCCTTAGGGATTCAGTAATTTAACAAATAATTTTATGAATTATTATTAAAATCGGAAAAATTTATTCGCGATTTGCAAAGGGATTCTTCGAAATGCAAAAATGGATGAACTCAGCGAATAGAAGTTTTAAAAAAGAACACTCACTTTTGGCACATTTGGGTTAATTATGTGAAGATTCTAAGTGATTTAAATTGTGTGAATGTTTTATGAATATAATTTTTTGTTTACTTTACTTTAACAGAAAATCCAAATATTTACTTTATTTGCTGAGCTGATTTATATTAGTTTGAAATTTAACCGCCCTCTATATGAATGAACTAATTTTCCCAATCTTTGCTTGCTTAAGTTGAGTTTTTCACATAGGCAAATCAGGCAAATATTAGAGATATAAAAGCAAATACATAAATAAAGAAAATCTTAGCGTCATTAGGACCAACATATCAAAAAGAAGGAAAAATGTACACGAAAATATATTTTGCTGTATGTAAATCGACCATAAATTATTAGAAGAATTGTAAAGAAAAAATAGAATATCTTATGATGTGTGTGGATAAAAACTGAAATGAGAAAGATTTGAGTTGGACAGCTTCAATAATTACTATAAAGTTGCAAATCTGGCAAATTTGGGAAAAATGCTCATCAAAATCACTTTCACAATAAAAAAATCACTGGACTATGTACACGTTACACCGAAAATCACTATAAATCAGCGTCAACCGGTGTAAATCCACCCGCAATAGAAATCAGCGTCGGTATCTATGTCGCGATAATAAAGCATTTACTTTTCCCCGGTTGTATGCACTTCTGCACTTACCAATTTATAAAACATGTCGGTCTAGGCTTTTGACTACTACTCGTTGGTGAAATGTAAATGATGTTTTAACCAAAAATCACAGACCCATATATACCTTTCCACCCATAGGTTCGCGCTCCCATACTGAGACCGTGAACTTAAAGCCGATTCTTATGAAGATTTTTTTTTCGTCTATTTCAATGGCACTAATTAGATCAGCATTGTTTTTTATGTCATGATTATAGTTCTGTTCTTGGATTATGACGACATTCCATCAGGGAGAGCTGTGATGGATGTGTTGAAAGTAAATCATCGTTTCCTGCCTCATTAGATACAAATATGTGTTGTATGCTATTAGTTGTACGTTTATGGGATTCTTTACTTCGTTTTTAGTGTTAAGCAAAACGATCCGACAACAATTATAATTAAATGCCTACGATTCCAAGTGTGATATTAATAACATTAGTAATATCCCGGAAGTTTAATTGTTTCTACAGCTGCAATTAGTAAATTGGAAAATCGTCATGATAAAAAAGCAGTGAGCTCATTTGAGTATTATCTTATCAAAATTAATTCCTGGGTTTCAGTCATTTATTGTCTCTATTTATCAATTAAAATACGTTTCGGTGTATTTTTCCACCATCATCAGTTTTTAT
>NW_026018814.1:10689641-10695063 GCF_020466585.1 Dendroctonus ponderosae
ATTTAAAAAACAACCACAGTTCGTCAACAGCCTCATCATATCACACATTAAAATACATCACAATTGCAATACTTTAAAACATTCTAAAATTAATTTTTAAAAATTATGCAACTTCTGTTGTGCATGCTGTGCTAATTCTGTACCATTTTCGTTATTTTTTCTTAGGCTATTCTTATGTTCGTATATTCTTTTCCTTAGATATTGTCCTGTTTGACCTATGTATGTGTTATCACAATTCAAACAGTTTATTTTGTATTATTACATTGGGCGTGTCTAACTTGTCAATCCTAGGTTTAAATTTTGTGAAACATTCATTTGCTAAGGTGCTTTTAGTTTTTTCTGCTATGTTGATATTATGTGGTTTGAATATGTTTTTAATTTTTGTGTTAATTTCCGGAATATATGGTAATGATATATACTTGATATCACCTTCCCTTCTTTTATTTATGTTTTTCCATTTAGTTGAATTGTATATTTTATTTATCCTTTGCTTTATGATTGGTTCGAAAAATGACCTTGGATAGTTGTTTATTAACATTTTCGTTATTTTTTCTTAGGCTATACTTATGTTCGTATATTCTTTTCTTTAGATATTGTCCTGTTTGACCCATGTACGTGTTATCACAATTCAAACAGTCTATTTTGTAAATTACATTAGGCGTGTCTAACTTGTCAATCCTAGGTTTAAATTTTGTGAAACATTCATTTGCTAAGGTGTTTTTAGTTTTTTCTGCTATGTTGATATTTTGTGGTTGGAATATATTTTTTATTTTTGTGTTAATTTCCGGAATATATGGTAATGATATATACTTGATATCACCTTCTCTTATTTTATTTATGTTTTTCTATTTAGTTGAATTGTATATTATATTTATCCTTTGCTTTAAGATTCGTTCGAAAAATACACCGAAACGTATTTTAATTGATAAATAGAGACAATAAATAACTGAAACCCAGGAATTATTTTTTATTTGAAATTGAAACATAGTCAGGAAAGTATATACAGTATTATCTTACTCAAAAAATGTCTATTTCTTGTGCAATCCATTTTTTATTAAATTAAATATAATCGTGAAGCCACTTCTGCTGTTTTGCTTGATCTAGCCATGGGGCTCAATTGCGTCCCAGCTCCGTTGCATTAAATTATTATTTGACCTATTAGTTTAAATTAATTGTTGGCAATTTTAAATCCCATTAATGTTGCTTTCAGATGCAAATGTTTTGCACCTATTTTTTGCAAATTATTCCTTCAAAAGGGCAATTGTAAAACCGTTTATACGATCTACTAGTTTTGAAAAATCGATGGATTAGGTTTCAATGTGTGCCAATAATTATCACATTGGTGAATAATCAATTGTCTCGTTATTGATATAAATTGTGCAGTATGCTACTGCAAATTTAATAGATAATTAAATAATATTCTCAGGGAGAAGAATATTTCTATTCCTTGACTATTGTTCTACTTCCATGTCTACGACTACCAACATCCATGTCTTGATCGGCGATGTGCAAAGTAGTTTATTCACAAAAAAAACGCATTTGCTTCTTTGCTTAAAGTTAAAATATAATACAATACTTTTCAACTGTTTGCCAATTCAAACTCAGTGTCTGGTACTTGATTATTTCGTCACTGCCACATTTTGGTAGTTCTTTTGTTTCTAACAATTGTTTCAAAAATTGCGTTTAAATGTTCGTATTCTAAATGAATTTAGCGAAGGATAGTCGAAGCCAATCAAAAGTAAAGTTCTGTATTCGCTCAAAGTACAGTATTTAAGCGTTCAACATTTTTATTTTACTAGTTTTTTTCTAGTACCTTAAGAACTCAAATGTAAGAATATTTTGAAATCATGCAAATTTTGCTGGTTGATTTCAGAAGTTTATCATATCATGAACTATAATACATGTATTATGTACATTTTGTCACATCTGTTTTAAAAAGAACTCTGAGCCCCTAATTCCAGTGGAAGCGTTTTATTCTTGTGAATTTTCCTTAAACTTTGTTCTGTTTGTGATTATTCTCTTTGACTTGCCTTTTCTACCAACTTTTATTTTCTTATGATTTCGAAACGCGGGAATGTATAAATAATGATAAATATAAAAATACGGAGTAATTTAAATTTTTTAAATGTTTTTCATTGGATGCGTACTTGGAATTAGTCTTAGTCTTCTGTTACGATAAAAATATATAAAAGTTTGTTTGGTTTTTTTTTCTAATATAAAAAAACTTACTATTGCGAATTACTTTTAAATAACTTCACAATATATTAACAGATCATTAGTGCTTTTAAACATTCTAACAGAAAATTCTTTGACGAGGACTTTGCTTAATAAATCGTTCGTCGCTAATCCTTCATTGAATAAGCTAGAATTTGATTAGGAACTACGATCGGTTTGATTAATTTGCTGTCAATTCAATATTTCAATAATACAATTATTATCGTTATTTAGTCTGTTAATAAAAATACATTCACCATTTCGGAATAGATCTATTAGCAACCCAAATATCAATTTCTTGTGTATCAATCAATCCAACGCGCTTTCACTGCGTCGAAGTTAATTAAAAGTGCAGATATACTTATCATGGTTATTTGCTTGTTTTTTATTTACATAACGTGGAAAGTAACTTTACCGAAATTTACGACAAGCGTGAATAGTAACACTTAACCAACACAAATCTAATTATTAAATCTGCGAAAAAATATGGAAAATAAAATAAATACATTAGCGCACTTATCAACTGCAGCTTTATGTATCACTGTGATGTTCATAAAGGAATTTTTATATTTTACTGTCAGAGTTTTTCACTTTTCAAACTCATTTCAGTTGTTACTAGCAATTTACTTTCCAGCTTATTACAAAATAGTAATTAACAATATTAAATAATTTCTTGGGTAATTGGTGCTTAAAAGAGAAACATGTTCCGTTACGTATATATTATTTCCTTATCTGAACTGCAACAGTTGGTTCTAATGTACTAGCAGACTGACCAAAGCAATGCGATTCCATTTAGTAGAAATTACAAAATTTCATTAATTGTTCTACTAATTTTAAAATATTCCATCTTGAAAAAGCGGGAAGGCGAAGGTTTGTGGCGCTTTCAGAAGAACTAGGAAGCCATACTGATCAAGTTTCGTGATCAAACGTAATTCGCTACCTGTCAGCCACATAACAAATTTAATGTATTTGTGCCAATTAGATTTATTGTTAAATTCGTAATATTTTTTTCTGGCGATTTAAAGGTCTTGCGTGAAATATTCAATATGCTATTATTTATTGACAGGCACCTGCAATAAAAAATAATCTAAAAAAATAGATGTTTTCTGTATTGTGGTTGTTTAAAGGACAAGGTCTGGAAAAGTTATTCATTATTCATTATTCAAAAGTTACTTTGAAAAGCATTAATGTGAAATAGGAGCAATGTGGAAAATTGTCTCAAAATGAGTCTCGTCTTTACTGACAAGATTCCACATTTAACACTTATTATGAGCTATTTATGGCACAACAGGTTACTTTGTCTTTTGACAAATGTGTGCTAAAATTTGATTCAAATTTTGTTTTAGTAAGTATGGTTATTTTAACTTTATCTAACTTTAACACTGCTAGTGGAATGCAATTGTCAAATACTGAAAAAGTTTAAAACAAGTAAAAATTTAAAAAATTCCAAGTGATATGTGAGAAACAAAAACATAAAAAAAACCGAACGTTCCGCTGAACTATTCTCATAATAAGTAGGACTAACCACGTTTACGAACCAGCTAAACCACCCACACACACTAGAAAAATGCCTTACGATTGCATTACATATTTAAAACCATATTTAAAGTTGCCACCCTGTATGTAGGTATACGCGAAATCACTCGAAGGATGCTGATGAATTATTGGTCTGGAATAATTTACGACAATCTGTTTTGGTTAATCCTTGTAAAACTGTCGTATAAACGGGATAAAAATATTATCTGGAATTTAATTTAAATATTTAACGATAAAACCTAAATTCCTTTAAAAACATTCCATAATAATGTCGTATTTTATAGTCAATGTCTGCATTTCAACTTCTCTTTCTTGGATATCTACATCTTCAAGGTGACTGACATAAAAGAACATTTTGCAACAATTTACGTAAATTGTCTGATCAAAATATATAATCATGTGAGAATATAAACAAATTTAGGCCAACGTTTAACTATATTGTTTACCATTTAACGACGTGGATTGTCCAATAAACCCAGCATTTAACATCGCCTTTATTTTATTATGGCTTCGTGGAAAATTTCTTTACTTATCACGAATACCACCGCACTCGAGGTAGAACCTAGGAATGTTGCTGTATGCCATTAAGCTTCTGATTTATAGAATAATGCTCTTAATTGTTCGCCCTTTATTGGAAAATTATTTTCTTGCACTCTCGACTTAGACTGCCATATAATAGCCATTTTTAATACTATTCTTTTTATACTTCAATTGGCTTACCAACAATTCGTTCTTCAACTAACCAGCAGGCAGAAGTAAAATACCTCACTAAACTGGAAATTGTTAATTTTACATAACAGACTGCATTTCGTACTCTGTTGCCAGAAAAAAACCGTTCAAAACCTGAACGTATAAAGCCAGATAAAAACAATACCGCTATTGATCAATTGTCCTTTCCATTAAACAATCTGGTTTTCAACCATTTGCTTTTGACGATTTAATAAAATATCCAAGTCGTGTTTTTTGTTCCTGGATTAATCGAATTAAATTACATTTAGCGGTTTCTGTTGTTTGCGACCTTGGTCAGGACAAATGTGAAGTAAAAAAGAAAAAGTAAATTATTTATAACATTTATGTAATTGTATGCTACTTGGATAAAGTAAATTGTGGCAGTGCACACAAGAATAAGCGAAAGAAACAGTGACACTTGCATATTGAAGTTATGTCTCGATAAGTAAAGCACACGAATATTTATTATACAGGATGAACCAATTTTGCGATAAAGATATATTCTTAATTGCGGTAATTTCGTAGAAATATTTTGTACATGAAAATACATTTTACTTAATGATACGAAAGGGTGTATCCGAAAGTTGTTGTAACGAACAAAATAGAATACTACGTATATTATCCAGTCCTCAGATGCGATTGCCTAGAAGCATATTTTTAGTATACGCTTATAAAGATATGATAAAATAGAATATTTCAAAAGTTATGATAAAATTAAATTTTGTTCATTCAATATGTTCCTATCAAAGAAAAATAAGTTTTTTCTTGTAGGGTTGTAAAACTTTGCATATAGAGCGCAATTTAAATAAGCCATTTCAACGGGCTATTTACAATTTTCTACACCTAACGAATAAAAACATTTCTTATTACCTATTAGCAAACTTTTCAGTTTCAACGTCTTACTTTAGCTTCAAATCATTATTTATTGTCGAAATACATTTTT
>NW_026018814.1:10695163-10699908 GCF_020466585.1 Dendroctonus ponderosae
AAAATTTAGGTACCCGACTTGGTTCCTGAAATATCCTGAAAAGGCAAGAAATCAACACTTTTTTAATTATCATATAATTCGTAAACTGCTTAAATTAGAAAAAAAAAGTTAAAATTGTCTTTGGTAGAACTTTTTGCGTTGAATTCAGTAAACTAGCACTCATTGTCATAGTCAAATTGATTTAACAGATAAAAAATAAACTTATGTTTTTTTAAATGGTAATCATAGTTGGCTGTGGGCCTTTTAAAACCCTTATTTTTTTCTGAATTTAACGATATAACTGTTTGTATGTTTTTTCCTTTTGTTGCCGTAAAACTTCAAAAGAAGATAAAAATGTGTAGTAGGCCATGGAAACAAGGACTATATTATTATTTTATAATTTTCTATATTCCCCAATTTGGCCCGTACTATTAATTAGCAGTTGGCAAGCCGAAAAAGATGCTGTTGTTGCTTAGCGCTCATTGGTTCAATTAACGTATATTATAAATACATATTTACTGATGGTAATTTTTGGGTCCGGAAGTACGTTTTAAAATAAGGCCTTTACTGCCATTAATTAAAAGTTGCTAATTTCCACAATTTATATTGCAAATCATGAACAATAACACGTTCTGTAAATTGAACAATCAGATAACACATAGATATAATAAGGGAAGAAGCTAAATAGGTACCAACTTTTAGCAATTGAAATCACACTATTAAAAGCGAATATCCGACCCAATGAGTTTCGATTTAAATTCAGGGCTCATGACAATACAGTCAACTTCTGCTTATGCTGCAAAATCAAAACAACTTGTAGCAAAAAAAATCTTCTTTCAACATTTAATGGTCAATGGCGAAGAAATGCCAGCATCTCGATCTTTTAACGGTTGACTAAACTTTCAATCATCTGTACCGTTGGGTCCGCAAGGAAAGAAGAATTTGGGTACAACGTAATAATTCTTTACCGAAAAACCTGCTGTTCAACTATTCGGAGGATTCGTTCGTGCATAATATGTGGGTCAATCGATTTTATAACAGAGGTGTGCACAGGTCAGAAAATACCCGGAATGCCTAAACGAGTCGGACTTATTTCGCTTTGGAATTGTTTATGGATGATGGAAATGAACACACTTTGATTATAATTGAAAATTTTGCAAAATTCGGGTCTTTCTTGGTTGCAACTGCTTATTTATGGGCACAAGTATCAGAAAGCACAAAGTAAATACCAGAAAAGAGGTTTAATAATATTGAAAAGACACGGCTTAATCATCGGTAAGTAAATTCATCAGTAAGTCTACCGCAAAACTCGACGTAAAAGTTTCTCCTGTTGTAAATTCCGTTCATGACAAATAAGAGTAGCAAGTGGTTCTGGGTCACCAAAAGCGATTTTATAACGTTTTAAGTCATTGGAGAAAGCAGTACCGATAACAATAAAAGAAAAATAATGAGTCACACGTAAAAGTTCTTGCGTAGGTGTTAAATTCTTCTGATTGATATCTGTATTATTCATGGGACAATTCGCATTTTCCGCAGACGTCGGATCGTAAAACCCGATCGCCGGATTTATACTTAAAATTTATCTAGGGATACCTGCATGTTCTGCTATCCCAACCAGTATAAAACGAATATAAAAGGATTTTTGAAATGCTTTTGCCTTAATGTGCATATTTTTATTTGCATATTAGATATGGCTCTTGCGATATAATTTTCACTTTTACTCGGGTTGGAACTGGGGGATTGGCATTGGTGAAATTTTCACAGAATTAATTATTCTTGCCCTGTTATTTAACTTTCCACATCTGACAAAAGCAAACCCTTCAGCTGATTTGGCAGCATTCAAAGTCTTGCTATTATTCTTCAATTCGTTTGCTGTACCGATACCTGATATTTAACTAACAGTCGTTGCGAGATTGAAGAAGCGCATTCTTCAACTAATTGGGAAGTTAGCTGAGCAAATGAAATATTGTGCAAAAGAACGAAGAAAAGCCGGACGATAATTGATCTAAATTCTCATTAATAGACGATTTTTAATGAGATGCAAGAGCTAAAAGCCGTTTTAGCGCGATCAAACGGGTTGAACCTATCCTTAGACAAGTCAAACGAGAAAAAAATTATCTTCGTGATCATGCGAGATTGGTAAACAAGTTTATACGATTGGTATTCGCAAAAAACGTTAAAAGATATCGATCAAAGTATAGTTCTTCACCAGTGGAGCTTATAGTTTTTTTACCTGTTGAGATGAACAATGGAGTACGGGTAGATTGATTGGTTGAAAATGTGGCTCATCGTGAATTTTATATTTACGGTCAAGGGTCTGAAATGTAGACAAAAAAGTCGCCTCGTCGAGTCCTATATTGATTTCATCGAATTTTAGTTCCTTAAATATGAGTTTAAAAAATATCTAAAAATAATTAAATAAGACACAGTGTATATTACTGATTCTTAAATTTAAAGAGTGGCACTTTTTTTCCGTATAATTTTTATTATTGCAATCGCATTGAAAAGTGCGAGTTTAACCTTTTTTGATGCTAAAATAGAGTAATTGCTGACAATGTACAAATAAGTAATTGGGCACTTTAAAAACCAGCAAAGGAAGCCTAAAAGTGTGTTTGTGGTTTCTAAATATCAGTATAAATCTGAGTTGAAGCAATTAAATTAATACATATTGAAAATCATTCTAAATATTACGAGCCATTCAAATTGTATAAAATATTAAATAAAATGTTCGATTAATTCGAAAATTTAATAATATACCGAATGTTCCTTTAAAAAACAAACGCATCTTCGAATTTTCGCATTAGTGATAATTTCGCTGAACTTAAACTAAAATTCAAACTTATTAGACAAAAATTAGTAGTAATGAAAGTAAACTTTAACAATTTTATGACGAGATACGATATTTGATAAAATATAAGTGATCGATATAAAATGGTAGGTGGTTTTATCATCATTGCTAAAATATGATGGGGCTGTTTTTAAACACAAGACAATATTCAAAAATTATTATCTTTTATGCAAGAGTAGTTTTCCATCAGGATTAAATCTCAATTAATCATTATCTGTTTTGGAAATCGTCAATCATTTTAAGTTATTATGTCACATGCAGTCTTATTGCTGCAGAAGGCACATAATCCAGAATAACTAACAAGGAATCTAAGGCTTCAAAAGATGCACGTTCGTATGTCAATGCTTTCATGTAAAAATGCTAAATATATTTTTAAGTTTTTTACATTAAAAAAGTGTAATTTCTTTAATAACATGCTTCTGCATTCAATAAAAATCAGATAAAACCAAATTTAATTTGAGTTAAAAACACATGAACAACATAAACATGAACAACAAACAATAAGAAAGTAATGAACTGTGTGGAATACACTAAATTTTCGTAACAGTGGTCAGTACTGTCTAGCCAACCTAAATTAAACTATGAATATTTAGAAACTATAGGCAGCTTTCCATAGGCTATCCCATATCTTTGTTATGTTGATGCCATTAAGCTGTTTATTTCGGTTGTACTTTACCAAACAGTATCAGACATTTGTTTTGAAGAGAACGTACTTTTGTATCAGATGAACGACATTAGTAGTAATTACATTTTCTTTTAATTTATGCTAGACTGAGTACATAAGGTACTAATAATGACGAACAATAAATACAAAATGTTTATATATGTATAAAACCTTTAATAATCTGGTCATCAAACAATTGTATCAATTCAAAAACTGACCTCCTGCCAAATAGGAGCAGCTCAAATTAGTGGCATCATTAGTAATTTGTTCAACTGAAAGTCAACTGTAAAAAACTTTTGATAACTTACCTTGATAGACTAAAATCACAATAAATTAAATGTAAATTAAAAAGAGCACTAATTATTTCTAAATCGAGGATGTGCTATTTACATCCTTCGGATAGTGCTCGAGCGGTTCATAAATAAACAATCCAAGCAGTCAAAATGCTGGCTCAGCATCGCACCGACATGTCTGGCCGAAACTCAGATAGCAGCCCGGAACTGCTCGTAGGCTCTTCAGGATTACCGAATTTTGAAGGACAGCACGCTGATGAACGTTCTGAGCACTTCTTCGTCAAGGACTATGCGCACGAGTCCAGTAGACGAGGTACAGTGCTGGCCATCATTCTCATGATCTTGAAGAGGGTCAACGGCTCGCCAGCCTTGTCGAAGTGCACCAGGTGAGGGGGGAGTACCGTTAGGCCTTCTTCGAGTTCGCGATCCACTTGCGGCAATCGAGGTGCTAATGGGACGAAGACGACAGCGACTCGTCTAGGAGGACGCTGTCAAGTCCGCCGGCTTGGTGCTACCTGGTACCACTTCAGTTTATAGGATCAACTAACGGATTTGATTCATTTGCTCATTTAAATTTTTGATTTTGTAATTTGGACAGTTTTTTCAGTTGCGTCTTAACAATCATTTGTACTTCACCAACCTAGGCTTGCTTAAAAGAGCCTTTCCACTGTCCATCTGATGCTTAGAAAATTCGATCACCATAACTAACTTTATGTTGCTAGTACAGTTTTATCTCGCAAGAACTACGATCGACATGCCATTTTCAAAAACGTGCTTATGGTGAACTTTTCGTGTAACTCTTAACAGTTCTATAGCAAAAGTTCCCGTGAAAACTGAGTGAGCAATGCTTTATACAGGGTTATTCCCGCTATACGGCACGGACGTTTGCGGCTAGCCCGTTTGTTTTTTGCAAAGTATTATTTGATGAATCCACAGATGCCTATCGGGTGCACATTTTAAA
>NW_026018814.1:10700008-10704829 GCF_020466585.1 Dendroctonus ponderosae
TATTTCATTTAGAAAAACACAACTTTGATACTTTTAGGGCTCTTGGGACACTCTGTACATTACAAAAATATTTTTAAAATGTGCACCCGATAGGCGTCTGTGGATTCATCAAATAATACTTTGCAAAAAAGAAACGGGCTAGCCGCAAACGTCCGTGCCGTATAGCGGGAATAACCCTGTATAAAGCATTGCTCACTCAGTTTTCTCGGGAACTTTTGCTATAGAACCGTTAAGAGTTACACGAAAAGTTCACCATAAGCACGTTTTTGAAAATGGCATGTCGATCGTAGTTCTTGCGAGATAAAACTGTAGGTACTAGCAACATAAAGTTAGTTATGGTGATCGAATTTCCTAAGCATCAGATGGACAGTGGAAAGGCTCTTTTAAGCAAGCCTAGGTTGGTGAAGTACAAATGATTGTTAAGACGCAACTTAAAAAACTGTTCAAATTACAAAATCAAAAATTTAAATGAGCAAATGAATCAAATCCGTTAGTTCATCCTATAAACTGAAGTGGTACCAGGTAGCACCAAGCCGGCGGACTTGACAGCGTCCTCCTAGACGAGTCGCTGTCGTCTTCGTCCCATTAGCACCTCGATTGCCGCAAGTGGATCGCGAACTCGAAGAAGGCCTAACGGTACTCCCCCCTCACCTGGTGCACTTCGACAAGGCTGGCGAGCCGTTGACCCTCTTCAAGATCATGAGAATGATGGCCAGCACTGTACCTCGTCTACTGGACTCGTGCGCATAGTCCTTGACGAAGAAGTGCTCAGAACGTTCATCAGCGTGCTGTCCTTCAAAATTCGGTAATCCTGAAGAGCCTACGAGCAGTTCCGGGCTGCTATCTGAGTTTCGGCCAGACATGTCGGTGCGATGCTGAGCCAGCATTTTGACTGCTTGGATTGTTTATTTATGAACCGCTCGAGCACTATCCGAAGGATGTAAATAGCACATCCTCGATTTAGAAATAATTAGTGCTCTTTTTAATTTACATTTAATTTATTGTGATTTTAGTCTATCAAGGTAAGTTATCAAAAGTTTTTTACAGTTGACTTTCAGTTGAACAAATTACTAATGATGCCACTAATTTGAGCTGCTCCTATTTGGCAGGAGGTCAGTTTTTGAATTGATACAATTGTTTGATGACCAGATTATTAAAGGTTTTATACATATATAAACATTTTGTATTTATTGTTCGTCATTATTAGTACCTTATGTACTCAGTCTAGCATAAATTAAAAGAAAATGTAATTACTACTAATGTCGTTCATCTGATACAAAAGTACGTTCTCTTCAAAACAAATGTCTGATACTGTTTGGTAAAGTACAACCGAAATAAACAGCTTAATGGCATCAACATAACAAAGATATGGGATAGCCTATGGAAAGCTGCCTATAGTTTCTAAATATTCATAGTTTAATTTAGGTTGGCTAGACAGTACTGACCACTGTTACGAAAATTTAGTGTATTCCACACAGTTCATTACTTTCTTATTGTTTGTTGTTCATGTTTATGTTGTTCATGTGTTTTTAACTCAAATTAAATTTGGTTTTATCTGATTTTTATTGAATGCAGAAGCATGTTATTAAAGAAATTACACTTTTTTAATGTAAAAAACTTAAAAATATATTTAGCATTTTTACATGAAAGCATTGACATACGAACGTGCATCTTTTGAAGCCTTAGATTCCTTGTTAGTTATTCTGGATTATGTGCCTTCTGCAGCAATAAGACTGCATGTGACATAATAACTTAAAATGATTGACGATTTCCAAAACAGATAATGATTAATTGAGATTTAATCCTGATGGAAAACTACTCTTGCATAAAAGATAATAATTTTTGAATATTGTCTTGTGTTTAAAAACAGCCCCATCATATTTTAGCAATGATGATAAAACCACCTACCATTTTATATCGATCACTTATATTTTATCAAATATCGTATCTCGTCATAAAATTGTTAAAGTTTACTTTCATTACTACTAATTTTTGTCTAATAAGTTTGAATTTTAGTTTAAGTTCAGCGAAATTATCACTAATGCGAAAATTCGAAGATGCGTTTGTTTTTTAAAGGAACATTCGGTATATTATTAAATTTTCGAATTAATCGAACATTTTATTTAATATTTTATACAATTTGAATGGCTCGTAATATTTAGAATGATTTTCAATATGTATTAATTTAATTGCTTCAACTCAGATTTATACTGATATTTAGAAACCACAAACACACTTTTAGGCTTCCTTTGCTGGTTTTTAAAGTGCCCAATTACTTATTTGTACATTGTCAGCAATTACTCTATTTTAGCATCAAAAAAGGTTAAACTCGCACTTTTCAATGCGATTGCAATAATAAAAATTATACGGAAAAAAAGTGCCACTCTTTAAATTTAAGAATCAGTAATATACACTGTGTCTTATTTAATTATTTTTAGATATTTTTTAAACTCATATTTAAGGAACTAAAATTCGATGAAATCAATATAGGACTCGACGAGGCGACTTTTTTGTCTACATTTCAGACCCTTGACCGTAAATATAAAATTCACGATGAGCCACATTTTCAACCAATCAATCTACCCGTACTCCATTGTTCATCTCAACAGGTAAAAAAACTATAAGCTCCACTGGTGAAGAACTATACTTTGATCGATATCTTTTAACGTTTTTTGCGAATACCAATCGTATAAACTTGTTTACCAATCTCGCATGATCACGAAGATAATTTTTTTCTCGTTTGACTTGTCTAAGGATAGGTTCAACCCGTTTGATCGCGCTAAAACGGCTTTTAGCTCTTGCATCTCATTAAAAATCGTCTATTAATGAGAATTTAGATCAATTATCGTCCGGCTTTTCTTCGTTCTTTTGCACAATATTTCATTTGCTCAGCTAACTTCCCAATTAGTTGAAGAATGCGCTTCTTCAATCTCGCAACGACTGTTAGTTAAATATCAGGTATCGGTACAGCAAACGAATTGAAGAATAATAGCAAGACTTTGAATGCTGCCAAATCAGCTGAAGGGTTTGCTTTTGTCAGATGTGGAAAGTTAAATAACAGGGCAAGAATAATTAATTCTGTGAAAATTTCACCAATGCCAATCCCCCAGTTCCAACCCGAGTAAAAGTGAAAATTATATCGCAAGAGCCATATCTAATATGCAAATAAAAATATGCACATTAAGGCAAAAGCATTTCAAAAATCCTTTTATATTCGTTTTATACTGGTTGGGATAGCAGAACATGCAGGTATCCCTAGATAAATTTTAAGTATAAATCCGGCGATCGGGTTTTACGATCCGACGTCTGCGGAAAATGCGAATTGTCCCATGAATAATACAGATATCAATCAGAAGAATTTAACACCTACGCAAGAACTTTTACGTGTGACTCATTATTTTTCTTTTATTGTTATCGGTACTGCTTTCTCCAATGACTTAAAACGTTATAAAATCGCTTTTGGTGACCCAGAACCACTTGCTACTCTTATTTGTCATGAACGGAATTTACAACAGGAGAAACTTTTACGTCGAGTTTTGCGGTAGACTTACTGATGAATTTACTTACCGATGATTAAGCCGTGTCTTTTCAATATTATTAAACCTCTTTTCTGGTATTTACTTTGTGCTTTCTGATACTTGTGCCCATAAATAAGCAGTTGCAACCAAGAAAGACCCGAATTTTGCAAAATTTTCAATTATAATCAAAGTGTGTTCATTTCCATCATCCATAAACAATTCCAAAGCGAAATAAGTCCGACTCGTTTAGGCATTCCGGGTATTTTCTGACCTGTGCACACCTCTGTTATAAAATCGATTGACCCACATATTATGCACGAACGAATCCTCCGAATAGTTGAACAGCAGGTTTTTCGGTAAAGAATTATTACGTTGTACCCAAATTCTTCTTTCCTTGCGGACCCAACGGTACAGATGATTGAAAGTTTAGTCAACCGTTAAAAGATCGAGATGCTGGCATTTCTTCGCCATTGACCATTAAATGTTGAAAGAAGATTTTTTTTGCTACAAGTTGTTTTGATTTTGCAGCATAAGCAGAAGTTGACTGTATTGTCATGAGCCCTGAATTTAAATCGAAACTCATTGGGTCGGATATTCGCTTTTAATAGTGTGATTTCAATTGCTAAAAGTTGGTACCTATTTAGCTTCTTCCCTTATTATATCTATGTGTTATCTGATTGTTCAATTTACAGAACGTGTTATTGTTCATGATTTGCAATATAAATTGTGGAAATTAGCAACTTTTAATTAATGGCAGTAAAGGCCTTATTTTAAAACGTACTTCCGGACCCAAAAATTACCATCAGTAAATATGTATTTATAATATACGTTAATTGAACCAATGAGCGCTAAGCAACAACAGCATCTTTTTCGGCTTGCCAACTGCTAATTAATAGTACGGGCCAAATTGGGGAATATAGAAAATTATAAAATAATAATATAGTCCTTGTTTCCATGGCCTACTACACATTTTTATCTTCTTTTGAAGTTTTACGGCAACAAAAGGAAAAAACATACAAACAGTTATATCGTTAAATTCAGAAAAAAATAAGGGTTTTAAAAGGCCCACAGCCAACTATGATTACCATTTAAAAAAACATAAGTTTATTTTTTATCTGTTAAATCAATTTGACTATGACAATGAGTGCTAGTTTACTGAATTCAACGCAAAAAGTTCTACCAAAGACAATTTTAACTTTTTTTTTCTAATTTAAGCAGTTTACGAATTATATGATAATTAAAAAAGTGTTGATTTCTTGCCTTTTCAGGATATTTCAGGAACCAAGTCGGGTACCTAAATTTT
>NW_026018814.1:10704929-10708364 GCF_020466585.1 Dendroctonus ponderosae
AGCGGTAATTGCACAGTGTGCAATTATCACTCAACGATAATTGCATTGTTTACGAAAAATATTTGACAGGTGTCTTTTCATGTTGAATTAGACATAAAATGTCTTCTTGACATACCTAAGATATTCAAATTATATTTAATAAACATAAGTAATAAAATTAACAGTGTAATAAAATATAATAGAAATCAAATGAATCCACATTTACTTTGTTTACTCAGGAAATATTCATAAAAATTACACTCGTGCATCAAAATAAACAGATAATTTTGCATTCGAGCTTGTTGTCTTGTAAAAACTGCATTCGTTCATTTTCAAATTAGAACGTAAAAGCCCTCCTCCTTCGGAGTCGCGCTTTTTCGCCACAATATGAAAATAAACTCATGCAGTTTTTAGACAACAAGCTTTCATGCAAAATTATCGGTAATTTTGAAGCACTTGTGCAATTACCCCCGATAATTATTTTTTAATGTACTTTACGTCAAATTTGGTTTTAATGGCTTGGACAGTTGGGATTTTAAAAATGAAAAAAAAAATTAAAAGAAAACAGTCCTATGTTCATATGACCAACTTATATTGAAATACCTTTTTCTGACGATTCCTGAAATTCTGATCATGAAACTGGGACATCCTGTATGTATTTTTCATGTTCATATGCAGGGTTATTCATTAACAATGGGAAGTCTGCAAACTGGATATATTACATGTGAAATGGTGCCCATTAGCGCAAGGATGCCTTGTATTAAAAAATACCGAGTGTTAAAAGTTATAATTTAAGTTCGTGCCATATGCCACTGAGTCTGAAATAAGATGGGCAAGGAATCTGAAATTTTTTGACGATAGGTTTTTTTTTATATGACGAATATGATGCGTGTTTCTTTAATAACATCGTAACATCATATTCAGTTCAAAATCTACAAAAGCAATCAATCATTTCGACGTAAATTAAATATTCTTGCTTCATATCGATATTTTGGCCTGTTTTTGAGATAAATTGGTTCAACGAACGCTAGGTTGCACACGAACACACGAAGCTAAAAATGTGCAAAATATGACAAAAACACGTAAAATTTATAATAATTACTTAAAGTTCACAACAATTTGTGAGAGATTTTCGAGTGTGGAACAACATATTGGGATTGGCATTGATTTCGTGGTATTTTTGCCGCAATTCTTCACGCGAACCAATAGAATCTTTGTAAACTGTATGTTTCATTTGAAACCAAATTGAATATTCCACAGGATTGAAATCCGTACGTCTGGTGGGTGGCCGAGCAATAACGCTCCCATGGCCAATCCAACCATTTGGAAAAGTTGCACCAGCCGCGAAAAATGTGGTGGAGCTCCATCTTGCGTAAACCACATTTATATCCTTCAATGAAGTGGAACATCTCTTAGCTGAAAATAAATATGTTCAAATAGTAGTAGTAGGAACATCTTCAAGCAACTCGGCTAAATTCAGCAAGGTCGAATGGTCAATCAAAAAATTCCAATAACACCGCACCAAACATTATTCTTAAATTGATGTTGGAAATGTCTGGTTTTCACAGAATGAGGATTCCCAGCGCTCCACAGATGACTATTTCGTCAGTTAAAAACTTCACGGCAAGTAAAAGTTGGCTCACCAGCAAAAAAAACTTTCTCCCAAATAGTACCATCGATGGTTGTGGTTCTTGAAGCAAATGGGCCCTCCATTCCACTTCCAAATTAAATTTTTCGGGGGGGTACTTTCAGAGTTTTAGGGGCTAAATAATAGGAGTGGAAATTTTAAAAAATCTGAAATTCAAATATTCGTTTAATGGTTTATTCGAATAGTAAAATTATTCGAATACTCGAATATCTAACGAATATTTGAATAATCAAGTATTCGAATATTCGAATATTCGAGTATTCGAGTATTCGAATATTCGAGTATTTGAATACTCGAGTATTCGAATATTCGTTAGATATTCGAGTGCTCGCTTTCCGTTCACTGTTTTCCAAGAAGAAAAATCGTTATCTCATATCATTTTTGGCAACTAGCCGCAACGGATAAAAAAGTGCCTTTGTCGGCACATTAATTGTAACACCGCGCAAAAGTTGATAACGCGAATCACCAGAACACAGAGACGTAATTTTATATTCATTTGCAGCAAAGTAAATATGATTATTTTCATTTGCTTGCAAATATATCGGTATATGTTTAAATGCTTGTAGAATATGAATAATTTATTTTATAAAAGTATACAAAGTGCATATAAAGATATTTGCACCTTGTGAGTTTTATAATGTTGGTGTATTCGAGTATTCGATTATTCGAGTATTCGAGTCTTCGAATCACTCGTACCCGAATATACAGATATTCGAACATTCGAGTATTCGAATATTCAAATATTCGATTATTCGAATATTCGAGTTATGACTACACATAATTATTCGCTTTTCGAATATTCGAATACTCAAATTATTCGAGTTTCCACACTAAAGTTGACGATTGTGATCATTTTTGTATAAGCGTTGTATCAATCGAGAACTGTTTCTTCGTTTAAGAGTGTGCATCTAGAATTTTATTTCTTGCATTTAAGTCAGTTAATGGGAAAAGCCTTAACTGCAAGTGGGATCAGATACAATGTTGTAACATTTTTTATTTCCTTTTTTGTCAGGATTATTTTTTTACCAATTTTTCTATAGCCCCTACGCACCTCCAAACAACAACTTCCGAGGAATCAGGATAATTTACTTTCTTCGTAAGCTCAGTCGTCGATATACAATACAAAGTGATTACCTTGTATTGTATTGTATATCGACCTGCTATATTTATATATATTTAGGACCCGGTATATACAGGGTTATTCACGCTATACGGCACGGAAGTTTGCGGCTAAGCCGTTTGATTTTTAAAAAGTATTATTTTATGAATCCACAGACGCCTACCGAGCGCACATTTTAAAAATATTTTTGTAACGTACAGGGTGTCCCAAAGGCTCTAAAGGTATCAAAGTTGCGTTTTTTAAAATGGAATGTCCTGTATATTATTGCATTTTGGGATTCGCTGAACAAAATAAGTGTCTGTTTTAATAAGGTTTATAATACCTAAATCTTAAGGTTTTTTAAATAATAGGAATTTAATCAAAATCTGATATAATTTTCACGTGTCAAATACTTTAGAAGTATTTAAGTTATGTAAGCGTAATTTATAGTGAAGTGTAACAAGATATAATATTTGATATCCCAATGATAATAAACTTACCATGTTATACAGGGTGTCCACAAATTTAAACTAATCAAATAAGAACTTTAAGTGGCTCTAACTTGATTAATTTAAATACAACCTCATGTTTTTTAACTTACCAGGAAATAAAATTTTTAATTACCTATCGAATGGTATTAGAATGTTAATAGCTAAGTTTTTGCCTTTTTACAAAATGCGTCAAATAGTCGTTCTGTGCACCATTTGGT
>NW_026018814.1:10708464-10734569 GCF_020466585.1 Dendroctonus ponderosae
CTCATGACTAACACATTCCAGGACGATTTTAAGCTAAAATATCGTGTAAACAATGTTCAATTTGCCTTGTTTATCGAGTGAAAATTATTCAAAACTGCGGCAAGTCTCAACATGTCATGAGTGTGTGTGCGTTGGTGTGTTTAATAGTGTATAAGCTACAAGTTGGCTTCATCAAAACATTGTCAATAGGCATGATTTTGTGAATGTAAATTAGGAATTTGCTGCTTTACTGAAAAACAAAGTTTTATTTTATTGTATAGTGGAGTTTGCCTGGTCGGTAGTGTGTCGGAAAAAATATATTTTTTTTAAACAGATTTTTTTTTGCATTGCCTTTATGCTAGTGCGATCACCTGACCTAAAATTGATTTACATTAATGTGCTCATTTGAAGTGATTTCTGGTTGAGGGATGGCTCTTACTATGGAAATGGATCATCTGGGACAGTAATGGACAGCTTAAAGGTAGGTGGTGAAATTTTTTAAAGTTTGGGCTTTCAAAGTTTTTGATGTGCTTTATCAATAAGGAATGCTTATACTGACTGCAAAAATGTGCCCTCACACGCAATTTGAACCTTAGGTATTGCCCAATTTTGAAATTTTGGACCCAAAAATACCTCCATCTATCTCGCTGAGCTCAAATAGCGTAAGAAACCAAATTTGGGTGTCCAGTATTTTTACAGATTTTTTTAACCATACGTTTTTCAACTACATTTTCATACACTTCTGATGTTGTAACTTTTAGGATAGCGATTTTAGGATAGTGGATTTTAGGAGAGCTTTAATTTACTTTTGAAAAATACAAAAACAAACTCTCATTTTCTTCTGGATCATTGTTTTAATGGTTTTAAATGGCTAATTGCACAGAAATTGTGAAAATGTGGAGTATCATGTCAAAAAGTACTACTCTTCATTCTGCGTTTTCCAGTGAAATTCGCTTAAAATTTACATTGAAATATACAGAGTAAACCTAAATAAGTGTCACAGTAGAAAGCTATGAATTCCTCAAGAAGAAAGCAACTATTTCTTCCTCCTCCATTTTCCCGTCCGTGCTTTCGTTTTCGAGATACAGAGTGCCAAGACTTAATTTTTGTTGCCATTGGTGCTGGTGCAGATTTTAAGGAATTGTTAGCAGAAGGTTTTTTTTCTCCAAAACGGTTTACCGTAGAGCAATAAAAAAGAACTCATTTAGTACAAAAAAATCATTGGAACTTCAGTATTTGATGTCAAAATAATTCTCCAGTGGCGTATAAGTTAAAGGAAAAAAAMCTRTAGGAGACGGCTGGACGGCTCTCGTTTTCCATGAGGAAWCTACAATCTCAAGCTATATCGGAAAATTGCTGCTAAAACTATTTCATTTTTTAAGACAGTTATTTTAAGGAAAAATTGAGACTTACATAGGGTACATTTTAGAATTATTCTGCAATTTATAGAGTGTCACAATTACTAAGTTGTCTTTTTTTAAATAAATGTTAGTTTTACTTGCACTTGGCTTGCAAAACGTTTACAGTCTTTATACATATTATATTTAGTACATACTTTAAGCCTTGGCATTAAGGCTTAAAGTAGCAACAACGCTACACATAGAAACTGATGATGGTGGAAAACACCGAAACGTATTTTAATTGATAAATGACTGAAGCCCAGGAATTGATTTTGATTTGGAATTATATTTAGTACATATTTGTCCCTTCATAAAAATGACAACATTTTTAAAGCTATTTCTCACCATTCATTTAGAATTTCAGATTCATATTTTATTATTTTAGGGCTATTAACAGAARCAGACTTAAGACTAAACATTTAGACACACATACCACATACCACGTSGCAAAATGTGAACACACGTTTTKAACGGTAATAAGTCGCTTTATTTAATTGGAGTCCCTGTATTTTATGCAAAGGACATGAAAAATGTTGTTATCTATTGGATGMTATTATAGTTTCCTATAWCTTGCCAGTCCGAATACTAGAAATTCCTTCTAGAAACCGTGGCTAGAAAAATYCGTCTTCTGAATACTTTTAGCGCAATTTARCCAAACTAAGTGAATCTTGCACCTGGAAAACCTTTCAGAAGAACTTGTCCTGGCAGAGGAAATKCGACCACACAAAACTTGCTAGAAGTCACAAAAAAAACTAATTCAAACAATTCTCTTACACATTTTGTAGAAAAAAGGCTACTGTGATTTTAAAATYCGCATTGAATTTTGTATGCSGGTTTTTGGATAAAATTACAAACAACAACAACCTGTTTCATAACAACAAATTTTGCTTTCTGACGAATGCACGTTTTTTTCAATARTAGATCGGGAAATAAGCACAATTTTAGGGGACAAGTAAGGATAACAAAAAATCATTTAATATCTCTAAATTATTTCGCGGGGATTTGAATCCGGAAATGTTTTTAGATGTTTCAATCAATCAATTCAATTTAATCAATTTCAATTTTTCAATTCAACAATACTGTTTTATGGGGATATGAGAGATGTACTTTGAAACACAATCTCATCTAATTTTTTAAAACTTTCGCATCAAATGCCTTTAATTAAATTTAAGGCTTATTCAGGGACAAAGTTACCTTAGTTAGTACAAAAGTAAGTTGATATGCAATATTCACACTCCAGCTGGAACAATCGAACCAGTTTCTACATTCGTTTTTGATTAATGGTCTGGTTGAGAATAGCTGTAACCAGTCGGAATATAATGTTCTTTTAACATCCATTAATCTTATATAAACGTCTTACAGCTAGGAAGTTTTTAAATATTAGCCATGGAAAGAAAGTTGATGAGGCAACATTTGCTTTTAAAATAGTTCTTCTGTGAAAATGTACTCGCCTATCTGGTTGCTTGGGGAAAATAGTTCGTAAAGCTTGTTGAATAGACAATGCAGAAAATGATCCATTTCGTTTTGTAAAAGCAGGTCATGAAGTTCGGCGAATTTCATTTGTAATTCTTTCTCGCAAAAGCCGGAAAGGTTATCTCAAGAAGCGAAAATTGCCAACGCCCTTACATTGTTGGGTGGTACTGCTAAATGGGCGCGATCTATACTCAGTCATGGTCTCTCAGCCTTGATATTTCCATCGAGAATGCGACAATTTGTAGAGTTTTTGCAAGAAACAATTGACCACGATGAAAACCAACTTGCGTGTTAAATCTTTTGACAATTTGTACTTGTAGACGGATTAAGCCTCAACATTTAAATGGCATATAAACATTTTTTATGTTCTTTGAAAGGTCATGCTTATAGCACCACGAGTGGGCGTCCAGTTTTACAATATTTTCTGATTTCAAGTGCATTTACTGCAGAATTTAATGCATTTAGCGCATATACTTATCGGGCCCATCCTTTTCGAAAGGTTGCACAATGTCCAGCGCATATATTTTTGCTTTCAAGATCAGGTTGAGGACACTGGGCTTTCTAAATTTTACTGCCACCAAACGTCAATTCGAGGGCAATCAGTTAATTTATTGCTTAGTTAAGAATTCTTGCAAATTTGCCAATCATTCAGGGCGTGTCATTACACCTTTAAAGTAGAAGCGCGTATGCGACGAAATTACATTTTAACCCAATGTCTGCTCACTTGACTCAACTCGTACAATTATTGTATTAATAATTATACGAAATCAGTTGGAAGCCGATATTAACAAAACATGTAATAAATCTTTAAATTTCGTAGCAGCTAAATAACGCCGATCAGAAACTTGCGCATTTATTTCTCATTCTTTATGTCCTTAAGTATCAGCAATGGGTTTTATAAATATTTGCGGGTATTAATTTTATTTTGCTTAATGCCTTTAGGTTTTATTTTTAATTATCACCTGCGGATTTCGTTTCTGTGAGATTTATCCTCCATTTTTATTAGGAGTAGAAAATCTAACAATAAATTCATAACTAACATAATAACACAGTCATTAAGTGTCTTGAAATGAGAAGTTAAAATGGAGAAAACCATTCAAAAAAGTTTGTACCCTCAGTGCAATTTGTTTCGAATTTACTACATATTATTCGACAACCAATTTTCTATTTCACTTAAAAATATTTAAAATTGAATCAAAATAGTGAAGCTTTTGCTAGACAAAAGTGATGGTTTCGAGGTTTAAGTCGTTGAGAAAAATAATTTCTTCCTCACGTTTGGCATACGAAACCGAGGAAAACTTACCCTGAACTTTAACACAATTAATCCATGGTTGAAATGGGTGTGTATACAAAACGACCCTTTGATCATTGAAATAAATGTCTGATAAAACGATAATATAAAAAATAAATTTGCTATTTCCCTAATTAAGTTGTTCGCACCAAATAATTCTCTTGATGAAGTCGGTTAATATTAACACTTAAATATCAAATGAATTACCTTATTGACCAGACATTAATTAATATGCATTGAGACTGGCATAAAGTAAAAAATACAAATATAACTTTACCAATACATATGGTAATTATACACATTACACGTGAAATAAAGTTCAAGTGTTCTTGTCTGCATGATATCCTTAGAATAGGCCAGATTTGATTTATGATTCTTTTTTAATGCGTAGATAAAGGTACAAATCGTTGCTTAATTGCGTATTGGGATTCTTGGCTATAATATTTCAACTTAAATCGTTTAACTTTAAATAATAATTAATTTATAGCTTTGAGCTAAATATAATTGATCCATATAATGTCTAAATTTAGCTGGCTCAGAGTAAAAAAATGTGAATTTTTATCTTATCTTATTTTATAGCAAAATTATTCTAGATTCATTAATTCTCTGTTTCTGTTCTGTTTTAAATTACAAGTTTGAATCTTGGCCCAATACATTTTTCCGTTTCTTCATTAACTCATTTTTCTGCTTCCGATTGCATAGAAGCGTCAAATTCCGCAGTGAAATACATTTTCAATTGACACAATCATGATCGAAAATTACCAAAAAGAACGATTTAACATATTTTACCGAAAGTTTTCATTAACCGGTATATATCTTATATCTTAATGTTAAGAAAGATAAACTTGTACTATGCAGGAAAACCCAAATTCGAGCTCATCATTGGCGCTATTTTTGAGCCGAGAGCCGGTTAATTAGCAAGAGTGTAGCAATTTTAATGCTGATTTTAAACAACCAAACAAATGAAGGAAAACTGTAAAAACTTCAGCATATTTTTTTTTGTATTTTGCTTATTGTCACATAAGTAACTAAAAATGGCCATGTGAAGCAAAGCATTTACATTCTTAAGGCACTCTGTTGTTCCATATTCTGCAAAAATGTTGATACATTTTTATTAGAGTCGCCACATTTCAATAATGAAATCAACTTTTATGTAAAATATACATTTTTGATTATTTGGTAACAAACTGCCTTGGTAACAAACTTCAACTGAATTGTCCGCTGTTTGATATTGAATTGTAAATAGCGTGTATTACTCGCTTGACTATGAATTGGAAATTTTCCAGAATTTTTTAATTTTTACGATGAAAATTGCATATGTTCTTAAAAATTAGAATTTCTTCGTGCAATTTTTGTAAACTCTAATCCGTTCATGGTTTAAACTTGCAAAATGAACAAGAGTAGGAACAATTCACATTTCCTGTTGCTCAGTACGCCATTTTAGGTATATAACTTGCAAAAAACATATTGCGGTTCTTGTACGACACACTTTTGGTAGCTTCTTGATTATTATAAGTGTATGGGACCTGTTTCAAAAAATTTCTCATTATCTCGCCTCTTGAAAACTTGCAAGAAGTTATAAGTGACCTAAGGGGCTTTTAAGCATCAAAACTCGATTAAACAAATTTGGGTTTTTCCATAGTTTTCTATTTAGTACCTACTTAGTAGTGAAAAGTCGAACAAATTTTAATTTCTTTGCCTTGAAATTTTAGATCCTTTAATTGTACCTACGAGCATTTTTTGTATTGTAAACGACAGGAATGTTATAGCCTTGGGTAGTCAGATTTTCTAGCGCAAAAATAATTTGAGTTCTTATCAAAGTAGTAAGAGCAATAACTACAAAAATATAACAAGAGATGAGAGATTGTTAGGTAACACGATTTTACGATGGAATGTCAATGCTTGCGTTGCATAAAAGTATCACTTTCTGGCTCATGGCCATGCACATCGAGAATTTTTAACTTGCGGAAATGGACACTGTATTATTTGTCTAAGATACCAGCTCAGTTGACTGATTTAGGCCTCAAGATTGCAAGAACATTGATTATATTTGCGTTAAAGGTCAAATACCGAAAAGTAATTGACAATTTACTTGGTTCCACTTAAGTATATAACATAGTTATAAAACCAACCTGAATCAGCAATTTCAGTTTAAAACATTTTTCAACTTAAAAAATGAATGCTTTACGTATCTATCACTATCCAAACCTATCAATAGGCTATTCACGATCATCTTTCCAAGTTTAGAAAAAGCGAATAACCAACTTTTAATTTGGGGCTAAATCTTGTTGATTGTGTTAAAGAAAAACCTTCCCCGCATCGGTTCGGGTTCTTTCACTAACTTTGGAGCAAATTTAGCAAAACTGAGAACTTTGTCTCCATTGCTAAATGTAATTTCTGTATACTTTCTCCTCTTAACCGTTTTAAAAGATGAACAGTGCTTTAACTTTGATTCCTTTGCATCTTCGGAATTGAAGTTATTTTGGAAAATCCAGAAAAACAACTACAATTTTTAACAATCAAGCTACAGCTTTATTTCAGAAAGGTGGTATGATTTATGGCCAAAAACAATTTTGCCAATTTTTTCTTCAACTTCTTTCGCATCCGGAGTTTTTCCATTTAACTCAAACATTAGCTTTTGTGCGAATTTATCTATTGGTTGTTGATTATGCTTTAACCGCATCCTGCGTTGCCTAGAAATTAGTTTCACCTGAAACTACAAAAGTAAAGTAAAATACTAACGAAATAAATTAATTAAAAAGTATAAAAGAATCAGCTATGGTCATCTCAATTGTGAAAACAGTAGCGCTCTAATACAAATCTACTTCTATAGTGCAAAACCAAGTAATCAGAACAGAACAGTGCTACAATTACATAAATCCCACTAGAATAACAATGACATGTAAATAATCTGAGACGATGTTTTATAAAAATTCCTTCTTAAGAAATCCAAGCATAATGCTTGACCATGAAATAGCTGGTCTGTGTAACAGTGAACGCCTAATTTTTTATACCGACCGTATCTATATGTCTATAATATGTATGTGTATGGTTTGTACTTTTACCATGCAAATCGATTAAAAAATCTGTTACCAAGGGGTTTTTTTCGTTCACATTCTATTGAATGTGTATGTATTTTTCTGAAAAGCCTTTGGACTTAATTCACATTGCAAACGATTTTTCAAAGCAACGAATATGTTGTTGTCAGATCCTTTGTACCAACGAAATTTGCAGACAGCATGCAATTTATTTACCGCAGCAGCAATGAGACCGGAAGCGGTTCACCGATATGAATTTGATGAAAAATTCTTTGAGCCAATTCGTTTTCTGTTATTTTCTATGTGGTAAAAAGCTCCTATGATACCTAATGTCTTTGCCTAAACTATGAAACGACATGGATACAGATTGTTCAACGAACGAAAAGGATTTATCACATATGTTTTCCCAGAATATCAGAAAGGTATTGAAATTTTCCCAGATACGCTAGATACTTTTATTCGCTTGCTCTTAATAAAACGCCTACAGTGATTCGACCTCACCCACCATTACATGCAAGGATACCAGGTAATTGCACGGTAATTTCGTTATTGCAGAATTTTTATGGTAAGATTACTACTTTACAAAATACATCATCTTGCCTTTGTAGTGGCTCTAGTTCTTCAGTTAATCAATCATTGATTCTTGAATAGTGGAAGTGATTTCAAGACATAGTTAAGTTGACCAGTTAATTCTAAGCTGATACTTGAATCTTTTTTTTATCAGAAGTGTGTTTCCTAATGCGATCTACCGGTTGGAAACTTAGCGGCTTTTCAGATATACTTAATTTTTCGAATGGCAATATTTCAGATGCTTGAACTATTGAGAAAACTATTTTTCGCCTGGAAAATACAACGAGATTCCGCAAATGCTCTGCTTGAATTTTTGTTACAAAAAACCCCAAAAATTATCGATTGCATCAGCTTGTGTATCCGTAACGAAGCTTTATACGCATTTTGCTTTCGCTTATTGTTTAAATTCCTTTGATATAATTTATCAATTATCTTAGGTGCCTTATTCTTACACTATATATCGTTGCTATTTTATGCAGTACTAAGAATATTTAATTTAAAGCATAAGCGAAACAAATTGCCAAGACAATATTAAAAAATAAACTACAATCTTTAAAAAATATCATACAACAAATTAATATTTGCATATTGCAAAATACTATTTCTTCCTAAACCTTGAACGCAGCAATGTTCTCCGTTTACCTGTTCAAGGAAATTTTAAATGCAATATTTATTAGATTTATTTAAATAAAATTTACATTCATGTTCTGAAATTTATCGTTTTGAGACTTTCTTTGGGTTCATGTTAGCAAGAATTTTTAAACTACCAAAGTTTTTTCATGTTATGTAATATCATAAGTCATTGCTCCTGCTTTAGTGTTGGGTTATAATTTTTTCTGACTCTTCATAGATCACGACTGTTACCTATTTTTAATATTGTCGTTTCTTCTACGAAACTATACTGAAGTTCATGTAATCCATATTTATTAGATTTATTTAAATAAAATTTACATTCATGTTCTAAAATTTATCGTTTTTAGAATTTCTTTGGATTCATGTTAGCAAGAATTTTTAAACTACCAAACTTTTTTCATGTTATGTAATATCATAAGTCATTGCTTCTGCTTTAGTGTTCGGTTATAATTTTTTCTGACTTCATAGATCACGACTGTTACCTATTTTTAATATTGTCGTTTCTTCTACGAAACTATACTGAAGTTCATGTAATCCATTTGATTTCTTGATGATTGGAAACATCATTACCAATTTAATGGAACTTCGCAGCTGCTTCCAAAGGTTTCTTTCTGTTATCTTCGAAGCTAGTTTAGCTTAGTCAATAAATTTTTGCTCACTCTCAATTCATAACTGAAAGTCAGTTAGCAATATTGTTGCAAGATAAACATTGTAATAATCGGAATAACAATGTAAAAAATATGACTATTCGGAATACACCGAATATGGAATTTCTTTGAATTTTTTTCTTAATCTACACTTCTTCTAAACCCCTGAATGGTGAGGAATGGAATAATGGATGGTAACTGTTTCCTGTTGCATGATGAAAACAAAGCTTTGATATTACTTGCTGTAGACATTTATTTTAAATAACTGTTTACAATAATATAACATCAATAGACTGAATTACAGTTAGAGTATAATTAACAGTAATGATATGTATCTTGTGATATGTATTAATTAAATTTCCCTTTTTAATTTTAAAGCTTAAAAGGGGATGTCAGTTTCCAGCTATGCATGCGGCTCTTTGCAAAAATACTTTCCGTCTTTAGAAAAGAACTATTCCAAAATAGTGTCTATGGTTGCCAGTTCTACTGGAAATATTTAATTAGAGTTGTGCTTTGTCTATGGTTTCTGCCAGGTTTTATTAGGGAATGTTCCTTTGCAATTTGCAAAAGCGCATCTTCAAACATCACAGTAAGACGGTAGATTTTTTCAAGTAAACATCTAGTTGCAATTCCGTACACCAAAAAGACACGACAAATAGTGAAATTTTGATTTTTGCTTTTGGTACACAGAATGTAGGAGACCTTGACTTAAAGTCCTATGAAATAGCCTACATCTACTTGAATACTTTGCTTCCTATTGTAATATTTAATATATAATATATTTATATTTTTCGACCGGTAGGAAGATAGAATTCTATGTTTTAACGCCTATAATTCTAGGCCAGATTATCTTAAAGCTACCTTAACTAAGTAGTGGATAATATCAGTATAAGTGCCTCAGCCATGTTAATGGTTCCTTACATAGTTAATATAAGAGCTTTACACAGATCTAGCTTAAGTACAATTTTAAAGAATATATATTCAATGTTACTTTTCTATTGATTTTCAGCCAGCACATGTTAATACTAGCTTAAAACCAAACACTTGTTTCAGATTTAACTTATGCTCGGCTAAATATACATCGCGCTCGAATAAAATTTCGAAGTTCGGCTCTGTTAGCAGTTAACAATGTCAGAACCGAACTGAAAACATCAAGAGTCTTTGCAACATACATTTAGCCAGTTTTACATTGAACACCGAGAAGAATCCATAAACACTGAACATGTAGATTTAGAAGTTAATCATGTTTTGGTAATCATCAACTAAACTAATTACTTGGTAGGTTCAGAATTGGCCATCTAATGCATTATGGGTCTTTTAAAAGCCAATCCAGTGATTCGTTTTTCTCCGGCGGTGTGCTCAATAGCGTTTTTAATTTGATCAGTTGCAACTGGTCCAATGCAGACCAGAGGGTCTTTGAAATAGGAACAGACCTGAAAAATTGCGGAATTAGCTGTTATAATAACTAAATAATGTTATAATGATTAAAATATTTTTATAAATTTGATGAAAATAATTTAGATTTATATTTTGTGTTACAATGAGTTGCACTGATTTTAAATCTAAACTAACTGGTCTCAATTTAATGAACAACAGGTCACGCTTTTCGGCTCTTTTACGCTATTTTCCTATTTTGAGGATTATGTGGTGTAGTTCTTAAACCGTTAAATAGAAGCCACATTAAAAATCCAATTTTGGCATTGATGCTATTATTTTTAAATTAATTTTTACTGCCTTCTCCAAATATTTCACGAAATTGCTAAAAAATTACCTGCAAAGAGAGTTACGAATTTTGCAAAGTAAAACAGTTTATTTTGAACTTTAAATACTTACTCATAAATTTAACTTTTATAAATTATATCTGAAAATGTATTATATTAAAATGCTGATAAACCCTAGGTTAAAACATGTTTCATATATTATACATGTTCACAGTTACAGATATACAAAATCGTAAGATTTCTGTATGTAACTAAGTTCGGATAATTTCAAAGTTGGCATCCTGTGAAGTCATTTCGATCTATAACTTAAACCAATAGAAAAAATACTGATCTACGACTAAGAAGTCAAAAATTGAATCCTAGGAAGAAACTTGTCCTGAAATTTTACTGAAAACAATCTTTTCTGAGTCATAAGTCGGTTGAAGATGTTTTTTTTGGAAAAGATGAACCATGTGGACGGATTTTGGAACGTTTAAATAGTTTATAACAAAGTAAAGATTTATATCTGGCCTTTTCCCAATTATATAATCAATCTTGGCACGCATTTATTGAACAAAAATTGAGAAAATCCCTAGTATAATAAGATGCGCAGTAATATTCATGCAATGTGCTAATAAACAATTATTTTTATTCATAATAACTTGACTCATCAAAGTCATTTCGGCACATGAGGGCCTTACGAAAATAAGAAAAAGCAACTGATTTGCTTTCATGCTTGCGCTGAAGGACAAGGAAATGGAATAATGTGGTAAATTTGCCATAAAACTCATATGAATTTCTTGAGAAAATGGCGCGGGAATGTTGAGATAAATAAGAAGTTCATGTTGTTCCCTGTTTATCTGTTTTGTTTGACAGTAATAGCGGTAGTTTGGTGCTCAGGGGAACAATTTATAAATATTAAGAACTCAGTTTAAAAGGTTATTATACATTTTATAAGAAAACTAGGCTTAAGGATCAGATTATAATCGGTGAACTCAGAATAGATATCTTTACAGAAACTACATTTTTGTCTATTATCAAACAAATTTTTGACTCGCAAAGTTTCTGATACAAATAAATGCAAGAAACAAGATTTTCCTTGAAGAACTTTGGCGACGCCCAAAACGGTAGTCGTCATATAAATAAAAAATAAATGATGTTTTAAAGCTTCAGCACTTTCAAGAATAACATCAATTCTTTTGGGGATCTCTCAGATTTTTATTTAGTTTACTAATTACCTTTCCTCATCTTTTTGTTTTCCGTTTATTTAAATTAAGTACCTACTCTTTTTATATGTAAATGCGTACCTTTCTTGGTGCTTGCCGATGGCGTCTTTGCAGCTGGCAACATAAACCTCTTGAAATATCGCATTCACTGGACATGTGACATGGCTCAGAATACTGCTTATCTTGACGAACTGGAGGTCTGAAATTAAACAAAATGACTGTTTTTTGCTAGCTTAGTTGGAAATTGTTTATTTTTACCTGCAGACTCGCGCGTTAGGTCCCATGTCCGCTTCCGCACAAACTAGTCCTGATTCGCAATCTGAGTCTTTCATGCAAAGCTCTCCGACTCTTCTTCCATATGCGAAGAGACAAGAGCCAACTACTGAAATCACATGAACACTGTTTTGTCAAGACAAAAATGAACTGCAAGAATACGTCGATATTTAAACAAGTTTGAAACTAATTTAAAACTAAAACCCTGCTCAGCGTATATCAGCGTATATCAGGTGAAATCAACTTATAAATGAGAAGAGGGAACAGAAAATCATATTTAAAAGTTGAAAGGACTAATATTTAAAGTTTCTAAGCATTTAACTTCTCTGCTTCGCAATTTTACATGTCTAATTTATTCAGTGCGAAAGTTGCTGAATGAGTTAAGTTCTGTTTCATTTGCTAACTAAAAATCAAGAAATAAGGAAATTAGCCAGATTTACTATTATAATTTGATTTAAATTCGGACACGGCATATTTTTAATAATAATTTCTAGAGTTCAGTGTCGTTTTAAACAATTTCCATTAAAGCTGTTATTCACATTTTCCTCATTAGTGAAAGTGATGAAAATTGCAGATCTAAAGTAATTTGTTGCGAAAACCCAGCAGACAGAAAACAAAGAAAGATAAATCGGCTAAACTTCTCTAAAATTTCCAAGATTTTGTTATTTGGTAAAGTAAAACCCAGGATGTTAAAAGCTGTATTCTGATGTATAATTCATTCCGTTGCCGTGTTTCTCATTCAAGGCTAGCGATTAAATCTGTCGGCAAAGTTACGTGCTAAACGGCAAAATTGCGCAACCCCCATGGAGACTGGCAATTTTGTCTAATCAGCTCGTTCCAGGAAATCCAGGAAAATCAAAATTTGTTTGCAAAGCTCGAAATTTCAAAGGTAAATTAATGCAGTGGTGTATGATTTGTTAAAACGTTAAATGTACCAATTAGTTCCGGTAAAAGCAGAATATTTGTTGCAGCAAATTCATCGATTTTACTGTTTGATGAAAATTGAACTGTCTCGTCCATTTTCGTTGGTAATGTGATTTTTTTGGCTTTTATTTTCCAATGCTTGCAATGGGATTTTTTAGTTCCAGGCAACTGATTAAAATCGAATTCTTGCATTCTATTCTAAACTATACTTTTTACAGGTTTATCAATAATTATACATATTAATACCGTCTCAGATTACTTACATGTCTCCGTGTCAACGCATACTAATCCGGGGCAACATTGTTCGTTAGACGTGCATTTTTTTCCATAACAAGGCTCCCTGCCTTCCTCCTCTGCCTCATTCACATACTCTTCTAAAAAGTTATCGTCTCCATCTCTCTGCAAACCAATATAGATAATAATATTCTTGGCCTGATATTGATTAAAGTTGCTAACATTTACCATCATCCCTCCTCCATGTCCTCCATAGCCCATATTGGCCAGCATTTCCGGAGAAAATCTGTTGAAAAGTCCTCCCCAAGCATGAACTTGATGGCATACGAGGAAAACTGCGAGTAGGGCTGCTAACGACTTCATCGTTATACACCTGAATAAACAACGTTAGCTGCACATTTTTATTACATTGAAAACATTTCTTGTTACCAAACCCAAAGAATATATGATGTTTAATGTATATTTGAGAGCCCTTTTGAAGTCACTCAATGCGAAATACGACCGTATCTATTTATGCTGCCAGGTGATGACGACTGGAAACTTAATAAGAACCCCCTAATGTAGGAACGCTACCGGTTTTCCATTTGAAATTCCCTCATTTACTTCCTCTAATCATTTGAAATATCGTGAATTAATAGAGACCTAAATAAATGTATAGACGTATTTTGGAAATCATAATACGTAACGGACATGTGTCCCGAACAGAAACATAATTATTCCGTTATGGACGGTCCAGAGTCTGGAAGGTCTAAAAGTAGTTGGAAATAGTCATTACAGAAACTTGTTTGATTGAAGTACTTAATTTGCAAATTGAATTAGAAACTACAAGCTTAAAAGCGCTAACGTAAGGCAAATTGAAATTGTAGAATAAACAATTTAAATACAGTTTATAGTGTCGTACTTGTATCTATTAAAATTGAGTTTGTTCCAGTTACTAACTGTTATTGTTATTGTCGCTCAGCCAAACTTAGACATGTAACCAAATGCGATTAGTTCATCAACAGAAGTCTTTGTAGCGTCATTTACGAAAATAACATTACATCTAAGGGATCTTTCTTACACGCGATTATCACTAAGAACGAGTAATAAAGTTGCTCTTTAGTGCCCTCAAAATGTATACCTACTCGCTTCAACTGGTTGCATTTCGCTTACTTTCACAACAATGAACATGGCCAATTGCGATTAGGAGAGAAGCTCGAACACCATTAGAGCTATCAGTATTTTCAGAAAATTAATTTCTATCAAAAGTGAAGAATAAGGGTTTAAGGAACATTGTCGATAAATTAACAAAATATTAAAAATATATAACAATGGAAGGAGTTCTTAGATTTAAATAACTAAAGGAACTAATTGCTAAAACAACTGGAAATAACTGTTTGGAAATAATCGCTCCCCATTGCAACGAATTGTAATCGTCGAGCCAACTTGTGTTTTAATTGTTGGTGAATGTTGGAATAGGCTTAAAAGCATTTTGTAATTAACTTTCCAACTGTTAATTTACAGCCACTGGGCAACAAAATATCCATGTTCAAGCCAGCGTTAATTTTACTATGAACCTCAATTCTGTTTGATCATTTAATCGCTATTAAAATTTGGAACTTTATATCCTCACATAAAATTAAATTTCTTGAAATATTTTTTTTATTAACGTTTACCTGTGGATGTTCAAATTTCAATTTTGGTATGAGTCATAGGGCATGGTTGAAAACTAAAGTTTCTGAATACTTAAATTGGAATTTGGTGTTCCAGGGATTCAGCTTCTAAAATTTTCTTTCCTCCACCAGAGACAGAGTTTGCAAAAGTTAGCATTCAAGGGTCTAAGTTACTAAAAACGTTATCTGCTCTTTTTATGCTAGTATCATGATCCAATAAAAAGTTTAAGGTTCATGATACCATGGAATAGTTATAGTCAGTTCACGTTATAAAGTTCGACAAGTGTGACTTTATTTTTGCTGCTTTGGCTTTAACTTGAGATGAAACATCTCTAATTTTTTATGTTCATTAAATATGAAGAAGTTTAGGCAGAAGAAAGAGTGCATAAGCAAAGAATAAAACTTGTTTGCGGTTGCGTCAAACAAACAGTAGCACGTGATAATTTTATGGTATCAGATCATTATACATTAATTATAGTCCAATATCAATTATTGCTAATATTGATAGCTAATTAATTAGCCTGAATATATTCTGTTAAATCCATTGGAGATTAGCCAGATTATCATAGATAAATATTTTATACGTTCTCTTAATTGTATTAAAACAAACATTATTTGAGGTCTGAATTTGATAAAAACACAAAATAAAGAACCATTTACAACCCAACCAGTTAATTGCAGGAGACGAACATTACTTAACAAGGCTAAATTATTTACCAACTTTCTGGTGTAAAAATCGTATTATTACATTGTTTTGCATAATTTTGTTTCCTTTTTCGGTTCACATTTTTCTAATTTTGTGTCGCATAGGTTTTACTTAACCAGTTGTCCGGCTAGAAAATAACATATGGATTTTTTATTTGATCTTAATTTATTTTAATTTAAATCAAAATAGCTGACTTTTTATCTCCATGAATTAGCTGAATATATGAGATCAACCTGTATAAACTTGGAAACTGCTGTTTTTATGTGTTGTTGCATTCCGCATTTAAATTGTTTCATAGAATCGTGCAGTTTCGTGATAATTATGGAATATTATCAGTAAACAAATAAACTTAGAAGGACTACTACTGCGAAACTAGTAATCAAAATTAACAATTCGCCTAATTTTAAACGTATTAACTCAATTTTTACTACTATTTGACGTCATGTTGCTAAATATATTCGCTGATGTACTTTCAAAGCGCTTAGTAATTGCAAGGTAAAAAAATGGGAACCCCATCGATCACAGCCCAAATTAATTAAAAAGGTAACATAAAGTTTATCGTGACGGTTAGGGCTTGTTCAATTTTACAAATGGATGACTATTCTGCTTAATTTCAATTTATGTTGGATAATGGTATAGTGAGACAAGCGTCATTTAATTAAATTTTCATTGAGTGGTCAATAAACTCTTTTTCTTGGAACGGACTGTTGGTTTTTAATTTCAAGACAGAATAACCACATTTGAAAATTATAGAAAGTTACCGGATCTAAAAGTGCATAAACAAAGAAAATGGAAGCAATTACTTTATCTGAAGAAGTTCAAAATTATTTCGTGGTTTGTGATTCATATATGTTCGCTTGTTGTGCTTTATTTGCTAAGAAAATAAGTAGGAATTTTCAATTTATTCCACTGGAATTCACTTTAATACAGATACACATCGGCTAATAATAATACAAAATTAAAATTGCAAATTATATGAAAACATGTAATAGCGCATGCAGGTTATATTGTTGTTTATTTTTGTCTAAAACAGTTAGTTGCACATAAATTACTGCATCATAAATGAGAATTAATAATATTCTTCTAAAACCGTTTGTAAGGTGTATCCTAGGTGATCATTGGCAGTCTGCCACACAATAGAGCAATCAGTATAGCCACCCTAGTGGACATCCATTGTCGTTGTGATATTGAAAATATCATGGCTGTTTATTCGTGAACCTTATCAAATTTGTTCAATAAATTACATACTCGGAACAGAAATAGCGATGATTTATCACCAACGCATCATTAATTAATTAAGAATGAGCGTCGCTGCGTAGCACATGCTGTGGGAAGTTCAACAATGAATCTAATTTTTTTGCCCAATTAATTTTCAATCGATGGTTGGAGGCGGTAGGCAGGAGTTGTTTGGGTGGTTGAATAGTATGTAATTTTTGCTCCAATAACAAGTTTCTGAAAGTTCTGTCGAGTTTTCTGTTTATTTGCGTCAATAAATATTAGCACAGATGGCACTAGCACTCTAAAATTAATTAGAAAAATATACCACACTTTTTTATTATATTGATTGGTAAAAATAAGTGTAAAATGTGGACGTCGGAAGATTAAACTTTTCGAATAGCACATCGATAAGTTGATGTGTTCTGACACTAAAAGTTTTTCTAAAGTAATACAATAATAGATGTTTCAATAATTCTAATATATTGAAGCGATTGTGAAACTAAAATTCAAATAAAACAATAATTCAAACGTGTCCAAACGAGAACAGCAGAAAGAAAGATAACTTTAATAATGATTAAAAAAGTAAAAACAATGAAACACTCTAACTGTACATAACTCAAACACTGTTAACGTCTTGTGCAGTATATTTTGCATAATAATTTGCACGGTTCAGATAGGCGTGATTAATTGACCTTAATTAGTACAATGTACATTTTGCTCTGAAAACATGCGTTATATCCCCGGTTAATAAATTTCAATTAGTTTTATGTTTGATAAATTGATGATGGGTACTGTCTGACACATACAAATGGACATTGTAAACCAAATTCGACATTTTTGATGCTGCTGATTTTCAATAAAATAAAATCAGTTTTCATAATTCTTCGGTTTACGACACACATTTTTTTATATGAACATATTTTACACTGATTTTTCTTAAAACTTTTGCAGGTTAATTTTTTGTGTCACCCGGGAATTCATTTGCGCTCTAAAATAAATATTTTTTTTTGTTTTTTGTGAACCTAATAGTCGAATTTTTATCTCTTTGATCATTTGTCATATGCGTATTTAAATATTTGTTTTGGTTTTCGCTTGGAATTTGTTTACATTTCTTAGTTTATCTGCCATCGCTTTTTGTACTTTGAGAAACATATTCTACAAGAAATTATTGTCTCACATCTGTCATTAATTATCGCCATAATAGATATATTAATGCTTCTATAGCGAAGCAAACGTTTGCATCGAATCATCTTGACAAGCGATTAATAAAAAGAAATTTAATCATCCGAGTCTTCAAACGGTTTACTGGATGCATGTAATTTTAACAAATAGGTGCGGTTTACAACTGTAAAAGAACAAAAATAAACCCTACATATTCTGATTAAATCTAACGTGAGCGTCCTCGCTCAACCGGCAGTAAATCCAGTTAATTAAACAATTAAACATATCTACCAGGTCCACGTGTTTAAACACAGTTACATAGTGCAACCCACATATTTTGTTGGTCTATTCCTTTGGGAATAATGAAGGTAATTTTGCGGCACTTCTAAACGAACCTAGGCTCGCTTTTAATTGAAACTGACAAAGAAAAATATTACTTTATAACAATGTGGAAAAAGCTTTTAGCTTAGTTAAAACTAAATCAATAATTCAACTGGCATAATGGCGTGATGCGGAAATAGAATTCTCGTTATCCATTCGAATGTTTCCAGGCTACGCAACAATTTATGTATCAAAAAAGTATCTCCTAGGGATTTCAGATAAAATAGCCAATTACGGAATCTACCATATTTATGAGAGTAAAAACCATTTATTTCGGGACTTGTGATGGCATCTGCCCATCGAATTTCCATGAGCGAATGAGAAATGGATGTTCCCTTCCTGAATCATTCAAATGTCAGGCAAAAATGTAGTTACTAGCAGAATATGTACATCCAAAATTGTACAAATGTTTCAATTCAAAGTGCAATCAGCAAAATAGATAGGAAAATTGTTTTGTTAAATCTCTTTATTGAAATTATTACTGGCACTTTTTCTCAGTAACGCTTGATAATTAATTGATTTGCTTTTTTTCCGGATTTATTTTACTGATTCATATGACGGATATCATATTGATTTAGTTTTGTATACTATTTGGTCAGATTCAGCTCACAACAACACGAAAAATGTTCAGTTTTACATAGAAAACCTGTATAGCTTTTAAAAGTGTTGCATTTTTTCATATACCAAGTTACTTCCGGTTGTAAGAGAGCCACCTTTATTCTGCAAATGAATTGCTCAATTAAACTCATTTTAACAGTGGTTTATTTCCTTCCCTTAGTTTTATGTTTTCTGGTACTTGTGTTTGCAGCTTTATTTTTTGCTGCCTGGAGTTAATTGCGACTTTGCGTGTCTCAATGCAATTGTGCAATTTTTTTATTTCTTCTTTGAGCTTGAGCTTGAGCTTGAAAAGCTGATATTGGTTGAATTAAAATGCAAAACATGTCGCAGTGATATACAGTACCTATATCGATTAATCGAAAAATCATGTCGATGTGATAGGCATTTTTAGTAGATATTTATCTTATTAAGATTTAATATATTTATATGCCGAAATATGTAGCCAAAAGCTATCTGTGTGGAACATTTCTATTTACTTTTCACTAGAAATTGCGCAACATAGAAAATGCTTAAGGCCTTTTAATGTTTCAATTTGCTCATGAAATGGCAAAGGTCACCAGTAAATGTTAAAGGAAGAAAACATTACTGGGAAACGAATTAGAGAAAGGACAACAATAGGGGACGTTTAAGGAAATCGGTCTCAAGACATCAAGGCAGGTCTATAGTAAAAGCTACGAGACGACAGGCGACAACGTTTACCACTTATCTGTCTACAAATTTGCGTACTTTACTCTCGTGACTACTGTTTTTTACTTCATTTTTGTTACATGCTTTTCTTTACTATTGAGCCAGTTGCAAATCGACATTCAATTATTTGTTGATTGAAATGCATACTTTTGTAAGTTTTCTTAAATTGAAATTGTTGTTAAACAGAGGCATCAGTTTGAAAACTCCGCCTTGAAACATTCGCGTTCACACAGATATACAGGGTGGCCATTTCTGAGTCTTGTATGGGTAACTTCTACATTTTTTAAAATACGTAATCCGTTAAATGGGCAAAATTGGGCAGAATTCGATTGCCTATTCTATATGTGCATATATATATCCTATATGTATATATTCTATCTTTTACGTAAAATCCTTGGAAACTGAGGCAATAATTAAGCCCGCTTTTGAGAAATTTAATACATTAGGGTTGTTTTTCCAACCAGATCTTTCAGCGTATCCAAGAAATCTATTTTAATGCTTCATTTTGTGGTCGTCTAGCTTTCGCTAAAGGTAGGGCGGGCATTTAATTATGTGTTTCGGCATAAAAAATAATAAAACTTATAAAATTCAACGGGATATGATATGCATACCATCATATCATCGTATAAAATTACAATTTATGATCTGTATGTGAAACAAATTAGATTGTTAGCAGATCTAACAAAGCACGCATTTATGCAAGGAAAATGTCTGTATAAAATCTAAACACAGTTCTTCTCTGAAACCCTTATTAATTAGCCCCAATTTTTACAAAAATAAGCGAATTTCGAATTATGAAGTACGATTGTAAAATGGAAATAACATGATTCTAATTTGAACTAAATTCCGTTTCGAGTGCATTTTAGAGTAAGAATTTGGAAAGTATCCAAAGCGACTGCTAAACTATGAAGATTTCACTCGATAATTATAATGTTAACATTTTGTTACAACTAGGTGTACTGAAACGAACCAATCTACAAACTTCCTGATTCCTATACAGATTTAAATTATTTCATCAGCTGATTCTGCAGTTAGACCATTTCCATGATTTCTCACAGTAATAACGTAAGAATTGAGACCAGTACCTAAATATTTGTTAAGCAAATAAATAGATTTTGAAAATCTGCAAAGAGCAAATAACTAAAGATACCTTAATTATTCGTTGTTACTTTCTGGGAAATTTAAATTGCGTAGAAATAGAAAGAGTCTAGCAACTCTAACTCCTATCATGGATTATTTATTTGATTTCTAAAATCAAAAGCAACAAATATTTATTTTACCTGTCCGGCCGATAAATTGAAATGTGTACTCAAAAATCGTCTATAGCAGGTAATGTACTCAAAACAATCGTCTAGAAGCTGAAATGACCTACCTCTACACAACACCTCCTTCACTCAACTGAAACCCAAATGCTACTGAATGAAACCCCGTTAACAAAGACTGTCTGCCTGTCCTTCTCACACACAACACTACACCGTTTTCCTCAAATTTACCAGGGAAACACTGCAAACTCAATTCAAGGCTTTCCAGTGCAGTTTTCACGCCGATCCATAAAACTGGCTTGTTATATGGTGGCCACTCGGATTAAATCGGCTACGTTCGTAGGGATCTGGAGAATAGGAGACGTGGGCGATAGGGGTCTTCCCATTTGGCGCATCCAAATGCAAAGAACGAAAACTCATATTCTGGCCAAAAAATTAATCTCAACTTTTGCTCGGCCATTTAAACAAATTATAACATGTATGGAAACTCGTTGTTTCAAACTGAAATTAAACTAATCCGCTTTGGTGTAGGCTAAACCAAATTAAATCTTTCAAACCAAAATGTTCTGAAAATGCCAGCTAACTTTTTCTTATCAATAAAATAACGCATTTTCGGTTTTAGGTTTGAAAATGTTCAGCTAACTCATATTTTTAAGCTGATCCTAATGCATATACCACAGTGGTAGCATTTGAAAATGTCCAAGCACGTTAAGTGTAAAGCAATCACATCAGTTTAAATGATCTGGTTTCCCCATAACTTCCCTGTTTGCTCTTGACATGAAAATGTAATTAAAACCAAATTTTCTTAAATTATACACACTTTATTGCTTATATCTACTGTAGAGGAAATAAGTTAAATAAATAAATTAATAATTTACATTTATTACAATATAATTCTATATTTAAATACGATGTAAGGTCTATATCGTCTATGTATTATCAAAAATACCTTTAAAGAAGATATAAATCCTTCTTTCATATACATTAAAATATAATTAAGTCTTTCGTCAAAGTTCATCCAGTTAAAGTTGAGGGAAACACCTTTCGATTTTGAAAACCTATCGCCAGATATTGATCGGTACATGACATGAAAACATTAGTTTTATGATTTATGTCGATTTGAAGAGGATCAGTGCTTGTTATTGCATTCTTTTGTAAGTTTGAAAGTACTAGCACAATGATAAGTAGGACGGTAAAATTGAGAGTAACGAGAGCGAGACCCATCTAAAATACAATCAGATGCACTTTAGTAATGGTTACACTTTCGTCGCGATTGCTTTGAACATTCAAAAGGTTCATGGCAAATAGAAGACAGTATATTCAATTGAACGTAATTTTTTTAGTTTGTTTTCAATCGTTGTTGTTTATCGCCTTTAACTTTCAGTTCTTCATTTTCCAAGTGGCACATTATGATACCATTCATTTAATTTTCATTTGAGTACATCAAACGCTTACGCTGAAAATTAACTTGAGGAAAATATATTTTGAATTTCAGAATACCAAAATGATGATTGTGGAAGATTTTTATATGTAAAAGCAAATGTAATGCTCGAATTGAATTGAACCAAAAGCTTTTAACAATTGAAAACTGTACATCATAGAAAGTTCTGCATTTTAAGTACCTAAAATTCGTATATTTTGGCAGATTTTGCAAATACATTATTGACTAGACAAGGCAATTTTCCAGAGCCATGTTTTCATCTGCAATACATATTTCGAATACAGTTCAACCATTACATCTGAACTTTTCTTCGTAATCTGTAAGATCAAAAAATTGTCCAAAATCTGTCAACATAGTTTTACGAATCTCGAGAATTATCTTTTAAATTATTCTATTCCTGTTATGCTAGTTATCCACGGTTTATAGTATGTTGTTCTCATGTAAACCCCGGGCAAATAGGGAGCCGCGCATTTGATTCCATGGGAAACCGTTCCGGCTAATTCGTATCTTCCGTCAGGTCTTTGGACCACAAGAGGTCCTCCAGAGTCACCCTGTGAAAAAAGCGACAATTTATTAATTTTTGATAGTTTTGCTGCAAATTTGCTTCATTTAATTTTAGGTACGATGTCCTTACTAAGAGCTTTAAGTAGTCTTTGTAGCGTATCTTGAGAAGTTAAGAATACATATATATAAGATAGAATATAAAATACGATTAATTTTTATTATATTTGTAAATCTGCATTCGCCCTCGATATATGTATTTGTCTAAAGGCATTGAACTTGCAATACAGATCTGAAGATTTTCTGGTTTTCAAGTAGGCCTGGATAATGAATACGATAAGGGCAAAAAGTATATTTTATATTACAGCAAGACTCCGAGCTAGCAAATAACTGAAGTTAAAATTATATTTAAAGTTCTATTCGCTATCTGTATAATATAAAATGATCCCTCTAAACAATAGGGATTACCTTAAGTAGTACAAATTTGATGAGCAAAGTTAATTGATCCCAGAATTAACGTGATTAAGTTAATTTTGTGCCCAAAATAAATTTACTTTGACACGTTCTTCTAGCAATGTATGAAATCATCGCGTTCAAAGCGAAATTTTCAAATATTTTATTGATTCTGATATTTTGGTCGCTTCAAAGCTTGTGATCTAAATGTCTGGTTCACCAGACTTCATTTATTTCAGACTTTTTACCAATTGACTTGGAATTTAAAATAAAACATCTGCTTTGCCTTTGGATAAACACACCTTTTAACCTTTGAAATGCGCGACTGGACTAGAGTATGAGTTTTTTACCTAACAAGGTCTAACAAATTTAGCCGTTACCCTTGCTAAATTTAAATCCATTATTTATACATTAGTTCTGATAAGGGTCTGACAATTTCCTAATTTTCTTACAATGAACCTTTGATCAATGAGATTTTATGTTGATCAATTTAGCTGAGTCATTGGTCAATTTGAATGTTTCGCTACAAATTTTTACACTTTATTTTTAACAGTTTATCAATTTTCAATTAATTTTATTGTTCAATCTAAGGTACGGTGTTATAAAGTAAACATTTTGCGTGTTTTCCTTACCTCACATGCATCTTTCTGTCCATTTGCATATCCAGCGCACAAAAATGAATCCAGTATGACTTTAGAATGTCCAGCAGTTCTGAACATATCCTGACAAACATGATTTTCCATAATGGGCACCTAAAATGTACACGAACGGTTTAATGTGAGTTGAAGTTCCATACAAATTTCTAATTTTAGAAAATGCCATTCTTATGGAATCTTTGTTGTTGCAATATATTTTTCCAATATCATAGTTTTAGTCTAAGAATAGAACTGAAATGTCATAAGAAAGGATTAGACGTCTCTGCCGGGTTTAGATTTCGCAAAAGATGGTTGACTATCTGACTTGAATTACTATTTATAATTTTTGATTGAACTATTTTCAAATTGCTTACAGAAGCACATATACGACTTGGAAGAGAATTTACTATCAGTTTCAAATAGCAATCATTTTATGGTAAATCTTTATTTCTACCTGAACTTCTTGCAGTACTGATGGTACGCCTCCTCCATATTTAAGCCTTCCCCATCCTGTTACAGTTGCCATTTGTTTCGTGTAGTCAGCATTGTCGGGAGGCAAACATATAGGAACTATAAAAAAATTGTCTATTTAAATCAAATAAATATTTATGGTGAGTTTTAAGTAACTAGACACGTTCCGTATGTTTAATTAATTAATACAAGGAATGTTTCAAACCATAACATCTAGTTAATAGTTAATTGCTCTTATTTCGTATTTGATAATTAATTAAAATCTGTTGAGATTCACAAAGAGGCTTGTGAATGTTTTACTCAAAGGACTTATTGATTACGCGTTTAGAAAGTTGTTTCCAACTCCTTTAAAGAAATTCCTCCTCCTTTCAACAGTTTTGAGACTAACCGGCGTATACAGTTAAAATTTGCAGAAAACAAGTAGTATTTTAGATTTGAAGTTTCAGGATGATTTAACGTTACCAAAAAACATTTTGCGATTAATTCGCTGGTTTCCTTTTACGTAAAATACATCTAAAAATTCATCGGTTTTACATCGAAGTTTGTTTTAATATAATGATAAAAACTTATTTAAAAGGTGAATTTGTCCTGGAATAAAGTTGGGTACAGTTGTGCTGTGCAAATCCTCAATTAGGGGTTCTGTATAAAAAGTCTTTAAATGGTGTGTGCCAACAAATATTTCTTTTAAGTCTAAAAATTCATAAAACTGCTTCATTACTATTCAGCTGATCTGCTCTTTGCTTACAAAGCTTGCTTACTGTTGCTGTACTTACGCAGTGTAGCAAAATAAAAAATTTTTATCTGACTTTAAAATACGTGTTACTATGTAGAATTTACATCATCAGTAAAATTGCGAGGACCTACACAGCGAACATAGTTTAAATACGTTCCTTCGGGTAAATCGAGAAATACCAGATCAATTACGCATTTCGTGTAAGCAATTTTTGAGACAAATTTTAAACTTATTTTCTGCAATATATTGTGTAAGACCGGACAGAAAAAACCGCGGACAAAAAGTGAGCGTTTAACAGCGATAAAAATATAATTTTGTATTTTCTTACAAATCATTTAGCATAGTTATTTCAATAGCGCAACTTTTGTCCCAACTACAAAAAAAAATAATAAAAATTTCGAATTTTTTTCACATGCTTAATGCAGTTCAGATCACTGCTGTTTGTGCTTCAATTCAACTAATTTATTTGAGAAATTTGAACGGGCGACTTACTTTCAACACTGTATTCCAGCCGAACAATCTGCGAATAAGTCCTGGTGTAAAAAGAATCCGGAAATAATTCCATGGTCCTTTTGTAAATATTTTAAATATGAACGACAAATAAATTAGAAAACTAGCTAAACCAAATTATTTTTCAATAAACCTGTATTAATTTTTTATGTGAAAAAGGTGCGCCTGCGAAAAGTGTGTTGAGGCCGTTAGGTGTTCAAGGCTGGCTTCTTTCGCTAATTTATTTATGAACAATTTTAGAAAATAGGAAAAATATTTCAACAATTACGAAGTAAAGTACATATTTTA
>NW_026018814.1:10735051-10739635 GCF_020466585.1 Dendroctonus ponderosae
CTTCCTGTGCACAATCACCCTTTTAACATTCCTGCTAATTGGCTTCCGAGTTTCCAGGTCTCCGGAGATATCATATTCCCCGAAAACTGCAACTAAGGATGCCAGAAATCCTGGCTGGCAATGCGCCGCTGTTATAACGTATTTATCGCTGATCAACACTCCTGAAAGCACAATTGGTAATGCAGTTAGATTAGTTTCCAAAGGTTGGAAGCAAATAGATCTCCTTTTTTTACCCATCGAAAGAAAGGACTATTTATTTTCATTCGCTGAATCGATCAGGGTATTTATATTCTTTAGGCTCTTAGCACCCACAAATCAGGATATTGACAAAAAATTTCTGGAAGCCATGGTTCACATGCGGCTTATTTTTTGAGGGATATAATTTACTGTTAAGATATATTTGGTGATCGTACCTCCGCATTTGTTCTTGGTGAACAGTCCCAGCCACGTCGATTCTCTCACCAAAGCTTGCCAGGGAAATTCTCCAAACACTGCTCCTCTTCCTCCAACTATTCGCCCTGCTCTTACTAGAGGTCTAACTCCACATTCTAATTATAAATATATCAATGAATGCATTTTCATGAACTTAAGCCTGCAGCTAAATAATGCAACAAAAACACAAACTAGATGTTGCATATTTACAAGTTTCAAGTATCATAAACACATGAATCATTGAACAAAATTAAGATAAATGTTGCATCTAAATACTAGGATGAAAATGGCTTTAGATCCTTCTCATTAACCCTGAAATATTAAATGTTTGTGACATACAGCATTCAAGGAATATAATTTTATAGAAACGTACTACGTTTAACGTTGATGGCACGCTCTAAAAGTAGCCGTATAAGTAAAAGGTACAACAGTTTTGCATTTGCTTAAAATAGTTTAGATTGTGTTCCATCGACCTTACTATTATCTCTAGTATTCGATAAAAAACATTTGTTCGTGATAATTCTCTTATCTAGGAGTTGTATTCTCTTTATTTTATATCTAGATTTTTGTGCAGTGGGACAAGTATGGTTGCTTTTTTATGAGAATCAGCGAAAATTAAACAAAATACGTCAAGCTATTGATTTAAAATGATGAGAAAACATACAGAAATGAAAGTGTGTTTCATACATTTGTTAGTGATTTCACTTTTTAGTTAGTTCTTTTAATTAATTAAAATTAAGTTTTTTCAAGTTGAAAAAGGTAGACAATATTTTCTTTGGAATGTAAGTGACTTTTTGCACAAACTATTTGATTTGGAAAGAAACTAGAATAAAGCACATACATTTTACATACCATTTTTGCGGTAAATTGAGGGCCGAAAAGAGTTGTAGAGAAACGATTCACATGACATTCACATTACATGTGACAGCGTAAAAATTAAAAAACTAAATTTTGACTGCATTTGTATAGTACAGCTAATTAAAATTAAATTAAAATCTGAAAGTAAGAATTCGTGAGCCCCATGATTTACAATTTTCTTTTTATATTTTCTGAATTACTTGATGTTTACTTTTATGATTTTCATTTTGTTACAGATGCAATTTTGAACTCAAATTATTATTTACTACAAAATTGTGAGCTTTCGTTTTATATTGCTTTCTTTATGTTGGTTTGGCATTCCCGATTTTAACGCAGTTTTCAAAATTAGAACTTAACTTAATATTTACGGTTTTATTTAAATAAATACTCAATAAAATAAGTACACAAAAAGGACATACAACATCAGATAGAAAAAGATAAATACAAAATATTTACGCTTTTTATTTTAAGTTACTACGTTAGGGTACATTATGGTTTTTTTATGGCAGTTAGGTTCTTGCAGTTCTGATAACATGAATGTTTTTAAACTGCACGCTATTTTAACCTGATGAATGCAACCAATGCAACCATTGGGTAGATTGTACGTAACTTGACTCCTTGGATGAGTAAACATTTTCAGACCATAAATCTTATTTTTGACCAACTGTGCAAAAGCTTAACATAATGTACTTATATTTTCATAAATATGTAGATTGATGTTTCTTCACAGTGTAAACAATTATTTACAAAAAATATTTTTTCTTCTTCAGAAATATCTTTAAAATTCAGCAAACAAACAACATTCATTATTTATATTTTAACAAATTGTTGAAAATTTATTTTGTTGCAAAGAGTTATTTATGATCGAAAATAATAATCATTGATTGCATTGTAGTCGATTAATTCTAACATGGATAAAATTTCAATTCGTGTTCACGTTTCGTAAATTTTTTACCTCAAACCTGTAATTTTCGATGAAGCGAAGTGTTCTCCTGTGGCATTATTATCATTCAATTCGCACTCTTAATATTATTGAAAAATATGTTTTGTCTGGTTTTTACTTATTCTCTAGAGTATTAAAAATGTACTGAATGTAATTTTTCACGGTAAATCTACCTGAGACTTTATAAAATTAAAATTAAAATTTAATATGGGCCTTTAAATATTGTTAGGCAGCATGTATACAACCAGTTAATTGAGATCCATACTTATGACGGCTATTGAAACCCGTAAGAAACAACTTGACTGAATTGGCATTCACTGATATTTTTAAGCTTCCTTAAAATCTGGAGGATTTGCAAATTAAACTTTACATGCACTTATAATATTCAATGTTTGTAAGGTGCAACGTCAAATCAAAGCTGAGAGAATGATCGGATTTCTATGATAATGATTTATAAGTTTGCGACAAATAAAACCAGCAGAACAAATTTGAAGATTTTATTTTTAAAACAGATATAAAGTTAATTTGTATAATAAGCAAAGTGGTAGTCTGTCAAGACTGTTCTTTCGCTGTTCGAGAAACTAGTAATATGGCAATTTATGATCAAAATCAACTTCAGAGGACTTAATTTAAATGCGAATTTAAACAGGAGAAAATTAGAAAACAGTGTACTTACGATCCCGATAACTCTGCTGCGTTTCCGGGTCCGTCTCTGTTTCTATGTAGCTCGATAAAGTAGTAGCAACTTTTTTGGTCGTATTCGGTCTCTTTGTGGTAGTGCTGGCTGCGCTTATGGAAATAGCAGGTCTTCGTGTACTAACCGGCCTTCTGGTAGTAGTCTTGACATTGCTCGGCTTGGACGAAGGTTTCTTTGTGGTGGTGCCTTGTTTTTTCACCGGCTTCTTCGTAGTCAAGCTGTTAACTGTAGGACGCGCTGTTGCGTTCGATGGCTTGTTATAAACAATGTCATTCAGATCGTTGAATGGTTCTTGTAAGCCGTAAATTATTTGGTTAACGAATAATTCCACTTTCTCATTCATCGCTTCATCTTCAATCAAAGTTGGGGTTGTGATGTCTTCATCGCTGAACACTGGATGGGAAATGTTGAGGTTCGGATTGCGGTCCGGTGGGAAGTTGATTTGGTCGTTAGGCGATGTTACTACCACACTTTCCAAGTCTTCTTCTTGAATAGGGGATGATGAGGAAGAAATGGTGGGCTTGGGAGTAATAATCACTGTTGGTGATGGTAAGTTTTGGCTGCTACTAGTCTGAGGTCTTTGAGTGCTGTAGATATTCTGGGTAACATGATTGTTAATAGTAACATGGTTTATGGGCTTCCGCTGAGGGAAAGAACCCGATTGTGCAGGTCTATTAGTGGTGGTAGTGCTGCTTTCGTAATTAGGGCCTTGACCAATGGGTTTTCCACTGGAGGTAGCAATTAGCTGCACATCATCTTTTTCATCACTCACCGGTCCTAAGACAATCACCGTAGGAGCAGGACTTGGAAAAGGCGAATATTGGCCAACTGGTTCTGATGTTACGGTAAATCCAGGTCCTACTATATTGGAAGTCATAGTTGAAGGCAAGTATGAAGAACTTGAGGAACTTGAGGAATACAAATACGACGGTGTGCTTTGCGACTCAGGAAAAGCTTCTGGTGAGTTTGCGAATGTAGAATGTGCCAAAGTACTTGGTCTAAAGGTCGAACTGTCCAAATAGGAAGTGCTGGGAGGCCTGGGAGCTTTTGTAGGCTTAAATGTTGAGCTGTAAACGTAGCTAGTTGACGGAGGTTTAGAGCTACTTGTTGAAATGGCAGAATTTGGTCGAGGTGTCGGTTTAAAGGTGCTGCTGTACACGTATGATGTACTGGGAGGTTTTGGCGTTGTTGTTGAGTATCTATTGGGTTTGTACGTGGATTTTACAGGTTTTCGTGTGGGTTTTCGCGCTGTCGTTGACTCGGTTCTTCGTGGGGGTATAGTGGTGCTGAATACGTATGAAGTTGATGGCGGCTTTCTTGAAGTTGTTGGTTGCTTTCTAGTTGGTGCAGCACTGGAGCTTACAAATGAGCTAAATTTATACATCGGTATTAGCAAAGTTTATAAATCAACAGCGTCCTAAAGCACTTACAACGTAGTCAATGGATGATTAGTAGAAGATGGGCTTAGTGAATTGATTGCATTAATAGCATCTTGAATTTCATCAGTTTGGTTTGCTTTGTCGTGACTTAACGTTGGTATTAAGACGTATTTGTCATCTGTAGGTTTCGGTCTAAAGGAAAAACATTTGTTAAATTTGTCGATAAATAAAAAAGCCGGGCAGAAAGACCGATTGGGTCGATAGCCTTTTTCTGT
>NW_026018814.1:10739685-10760642 GCF_020466585.1 Dendroctonus ponderosae
AAGCCGGCTCTTACCGGAACATCGGTTGCTGTAAAGTGGGCACTGGAGTGTAAATTAGCCCTGGATTCGGTACCGAAGAATGCAAGATGGGTGCAAATGTTTCTGCATATCGCATTGTAGTTTGCTCGTCTCCATAAAGAGTGGTTAGTTTATTGTCAGTGGGTCTGTTTGATGAGCTGCAATAAATTGGGTGTTATTTTAATTGCAGATGTATTTTACTTACATAATTCTTTGCCGGTAGTGTCAGATTTATTCTACGCATTTAAAACGTATTAAATCTATGCATTTTTTTTAATTTAATTTAAGACTGGGAAAACTGAGTCGTCAGTAAAAATGCACAGCACAAAAAGCTAACCCAATATGAGGCGGTTTATAACGTAAAAAATTTAGAAAAACAACGCTGAACGAGCGTTTAACACGCTTGTTTAAATTAAAAATTGTTCGAAATTCTTCTGTTTTAATTTAATTTTCATAAAGTTGTGTGGTGAATACGGTTGAAAATATGTTTGCTGATAATGGTGCATAATAAAGAAATCCATTTGAAATTTACGTTTTCACTTGCTGAACGGTAAATTTTGGGCAATTGAAAATCAAGAAACAACTAAGAGGACAATTATTTTTTTAATTAAAAATACTGACATGCTTGTTATCACATAAAATTGCGTCGTGTAGTGTTGAAAAAACGAAACAATGTGGTTCTAAATAAAAATGCGTTGAATCAAATTTTGCATCATGAAATTTGATATGATATCATCATATCAAATTAAATATATTTGAGATATCAAATTATATCTAAAATCTCAGTTTTAGTAACTATTTAATTTAAGAAAGTAATTCGAAATGTTTTTGCAATAATTCTTAGTTTGATGTTTTGTTTTTTACATTTTTAAAATTGATGAATTATTCTGTTTATCATATATTTGAGTATGACAGTTTCTAGGTCGCGTTCAACCTAATAAGCTTTAGGTTCCGGCACACTTTCACTAGCGTTATTACTATCTTCAAACAACTGTTTCTGTTCCTTTTAGTGTTAACCAATAATTTTTTTACTTACTAATAGCTAATAGGAAATTCTTTTACATTTTCCTCTTTGCTGTAAACCCTGTTTGATAAGGTTAAAGCTTTTGTTAGCTCTCTACTTATTTTATTTGTAGGTGTTTTTTGTGATTCTGTCTTTAGTTGTGTAGTGAATGTCTAAGGAAAATAATAAATTAAGCAAGTCATTTTTGCGAACTATGAAAAATGTATTTGTCTTTGATTTTATTGTTAAGTCTTTAAATATTTTTAACATCAGATGTTTTTCTGGGAGTGTAAATGTGATACAAATGTAATTATACCCGAATCAAAGTTTCTATTGGCACTGCTTTGGAATCCATTTGCTACAAGCAAGTTGAAGATAATTCGAAATTAGACTGAAATTAATGATAATTGAGAACATTTTATATAGGTTTAGATCGAAAGTAAAGCGAATGCTTTGAAGCAGAGTACAAAAAAGCAATGATGATGAATTGCGTTCGTTTATTGCCGAGTCACCGTTTCTTCGTTAATTTTTTTATTAGATTGATTCACTTTCTTGCATTAACGCCGAGTGAAATAAACAAGCTTTTACTTGTGCCCATTGAAGACATTGATGTGATCATATAGTGAGCATCAATTTTTGTCTAATTTAGAACGCAATAATGTAGACATGAATGCTTTTTAGTAATTCCTCATGTAGGAACTATCACTGTCTAGACCTAAAGATAATTTCTGCTTCGCTTAAATATTTAGTTAAACAAAAAATAATTGAATGATATTTGTTGTTAATTTTAAAACACAAAAATTAAATTTATATAATAGTACCGTAAAGTGAGCAAAAAAATAAATTTTAAGCAATATTTTTGAGTGCTTGAATAATGATATGGATATGGTTGATATTGTGAACTGTGAACACTATTGTGCATGCAATGCATTGAAAAAAAAACCTTATGTTTGCACAAAACCAACAAAACAGAATATCACTTTAGTTATTTTGACTTTTTATATTTTTGAGACTGATCTTGAAAAATTTGAAAAAGTATTTTAATATGTAGGTCGCCTTATAAAAAATAGGTCTTCGAAAATTTGATCATGTGTTACCTGAAGGAGTTGGATATAATTTCATTATCCTCATCACTCAGTGTTGTGGCCCAATTTGAATCTAAATGTGTGTCAATGTGGGCACCATTATCACTTCCAGTTGGTAAAACACCTTGACCATCGTCACCTGAAATTTATGTATTTAAGCAAATTTATTTTTGACGGACTTGTAACAAAATAAATTGCTCAAATTGATTAATGAATTTTGAGAAAAAAAATGATAGAAATCATAGAATAGTGTTTCTCTTTTTCTATTTACCGGAAAATGGTGGGTGTCCGCCTAACAACGAAGCCGCAATCTGGGAAACGCCATTAGATGTAATATCGAATACGGGTGTTGTTCTGTGGGTTGTTGACATTATTGTGTATAATTTATTGTCTAACGTCGTTATGCCAGGATAATCTTGTGYCAAAAAGTCTCCTATCATCTCATCTGAAAAATATCAAACGAMTTACTTTTCTRTTTCAACATATGTTTTTAGCGCATGTTAGCATGATTTGTGGACTTGGTGGTAATTAATTTTAGACATTATATTAAGTTTTATATTTGGCAATGTTATGGTAAAACCTTTTTATCAAATGTAGCTGTAAAACAAACTTAAATAGATTTTAAAATATTTAATTTTTARTTGGCCAGWATTTTTGGTTCTCTTCATTTTACCTCAGTGTTTTAAACACACAAAGTACAGTTGCTTTAAAAATGAAAATTTCAGWGCTTATTGTGCGTTATTTAGCTGATTTTAGCGCTACGCATSAAATAACATTCCAAAATAACTTCCGTTCTCAATTTCCTTTTTAACAGATTTTATCTCAAGTTATTCAGGTAATATTTTATGATCATTAAGCTCCCTATAATAATATTAATTATAAGGTAAATTTCCATAGCAATTTTAATTGCTGCGTCCTTTCAAGACCATTTTCTGCCAATCTCGAACGTGTATTTGTTGGTTGTTAGTATTCTACAGTTGTTAATTGAGTACAAAGGTTCCTTCACTGGTTTTTCATTGAGTTTCTAAGAYCGGTTTTAGATCTTAGATTTATCTTGCATTYAGCAACTTTTTAAGTTCTTACAAACAATATTTATTCTATSAATGTAAAGCTTTCAACAATTATTTTAGATTCTCTATCAAATTTTATCTTATCTTCTTATCAAAAATTGYTCATAATCATAACAAATTTTGAGGTTGAGGGAAAAGTTYAGAAAATATATGAGTTTGTATGGCAAGAACCATACAAACTGGGGAAAAAACTGTGTTGTCGATACAAATTTTCAATSTGGTTTTTGCTCAAWATGCAATTCAAGCTTCTGAAAAATGTTTGTAAACGTTTTGAAATAAATTATATTTTATTTTATAATGGTGCGGTAACTTTGGCATTGTCTTCGGATTGCCTTTAAATGCAATTTTCGACTTACCCTTTGAGAGCTGACARCAAGCACCAAATAAAAAGCCATCCATGCAGGCTCCAACTACCTGTCCATTTCTTTGGGCGCATTCATGGTTGAACATGCAAACATTTGGGCCACCRGGTGGATTTACAGGCGTTTTGGTCGCTTTGCAAAATTTCGGTGTTATCCGATATCCACCAAATAATTTTCTTGCTTCTGAAACATWCAAAAAAATTCTTATTTAAAACTTGCTAGACGGTTTTTTGGTATTGGCTTTTAAATAAAACGACTAATTTTGTTTTGAAGCAGCTTTAAGTGCATGTCTCATTTTTTTTATTTCGTTTTGCTCATTGATTATTCGCAAGTTTGGGGCTTCACATTTTATTGTAGATTAATAGAAATACATTTAAAATTTCTTGCGATGCAGCTGCAAGTTTTTGCATTTCTTCAACCTGCAAGTAATTGCAGTTTTACTGCATGTTGCGAACATTTAGAAACAATCGACATAAAATCCAATAGAAACGTTCTATCCACCCACGTAAAAGCTGGAAAATATATTAGATTGTTCGAATCATTCTGTCCACATACAATGCAGTAAAGATGCCAATTCTCACAAAAGAAATTGTAAACTGTAATATTGCAGTAAAACGAAAACGGGTATGACGCTTTTGCGTTTTAATAAAATAATAAATTCTAGTAAATGTAGGAGGTTTCAGTTGTCTAGATTAAATTTCTTTCATTTCATGTGCTTTTGTGTCTCAGTTCCTGTTTCTGCTACCTAAAAGAAAGTAAGCAGATGTGCCGATATAGAAGAAGAAGGCTTAGAAATCGAACAATAATTTAACATATGTTAAAATTAATTAATTTCCTATTCTTATGCAAAGCGTTTATATATAAGAAATAACTTTCAAACTGCAATTTTTTAAACTTAATAAATCTTGCGATTGCTTTAGAAATCTGAGTTCTATATTTTTATCTTGATCAGATAAACTATTTTTTCAATTTTATTGAATTTTTCTGTTTTCAGGTTTCGACAAAAAAAAATATTTCGTTTACTATTATTGCTATTATTTTCATTATTCACTTGTTATTCTTGGACTTTCCTGTGTTCCGACTCAAAAGTCCATTTATTTATTATATGGGCAGCTAATATTGTACAAACATACAAAAAGTCTGCATTATTTTCTATTACCCCGTAATTTGCGTTATTTCCTGTGATTGTTTACCTTTCAGACCCTTAGGAGTTCTTTGTTCCAACGAATAAAAAAATACAGCAAACCATCCGGGTACATTAGGATCAGCTTCCTGGTAGAGCAATTTTGAGTTAATGGATGCTTTAGTTGAAAACCCTGTGCCCGAGGGAAATATAGGAAGGTCGCAGACCTTTTAAATTTTCTATGGATTGTATATTATTTGTAATATATGTATTTTGATTAGCTCGCTTTTGCAAATTCGTGCTCTAGAAGGTATCTTAAATAATATTCTCAATGATCTATAGTCAACAGATGACGTTTTACTCTCAAAACCTTGTAAGTAGGTCCTTAGCAATCTATTTTAAATTTTGTTTGGATCTATCGGATTCATTTTCAAGCAGGGACCCAAAACCTTAAAAAAGGGAGGGGATCAGTTCTTCAACTACATTTACTATTCGTAGTAACGAAAAAGTTGCTAATTTAAATTCCAAATTTTAAGAAAAAGCAGTTCAAAGCAGCAGAAAAGTCTTTAGAAAGTTGAGGTATTGCCATAAAAATCATTTCATCAGATATTTTTGGAGATTGACGCTATTTTCCAATCTCATTCGAATATGGACGGGCAAGCAAATTTATAGAAATTGAATAAAAGAAGTACTTTTAAAATTGCAGGAATTTACCAGAGCATGGCCAGTAATGTACTGGTTAAATCGTCAATTTTTTACTCGTTTGGTCCCATTTCTTCGCACAATTTCGTTTGAGTGTACGCAAATTAGGTGCGCTGGTGAATTCACTTTCAGTGCACGTCGTCGCTTTTAATTCACTTCACTCGAACTGTGGTGGTCTCAAAAACCGTTCTCATTTACATGACCATGGTCGTTGTATCTGCGTTTCTCTTTTAATCGTAGCTTGTTAAGGAAGCGACATTATTAAAATAACTAATAAAACACTTGAAACTCACTCGAATAAAGCAAAGACGCTATTTGACTCGAACACTTTTGAAATAGCCAGCAGGCAATGTTTATGGAGTAAAATAAGATATGGTAAAAGTATAACTTGCTAGGAACAGCATGTTGAACTACTGTTCCTAGCAAAACATATTTCTTAATCTTTTAAAGTTTGTTTAAGTCGAAGATAGAGAAGGTGATACTCTTTAAGGCAAGTTTTCTTTTGCTGTAATCTAGTTTTTTTTTCTGTTTCTATTTAAGCTGGTCCGTTTACACGTGTTCTCATTTCTAGGACAATAGGTCAAAAGGCAAGACTTGCTTGCTTTCTTGGATTCAACTGTATGTATTTCTTTATTCGCGGCGAATATCCAGTTCCATCATAAGTTAAATCTACAACAATAAGGTTTTTCAAAATTCTGAAGTAGTATTTTCTACGTTTGTAAGTGAAACTAAACTGCTACCAAGCAAGTCCAATCCATCTGTAATTCCTTTCCATGAAACGTATCTTCAGTTCCAGAATCCTATATTTTCAAATAATGGATGCGATTCTTCATCTGAAGCTCTCATTTACTAATTACTATGGAACAGCTCGAAACATTTCATGGATGTAAAATATTTCGACTCCTTCTGTATGTGCTCCTTTTCTAAACATGGTAGATTGAGGATGATTGAGAAATCCTTTCGAAAGATGCAGCTGCTCAAATATTATGTCATTTTCCTCATCGTCATCTAAAGTGAAATAGTAGCATTCCATGTATTTCCGTCTGTACTATTTCATTTGCAGCGCAAAACGAGTTGAAATGAGTTCTGCAATATTTCCTGATATTCCCTAGCGACCAACTTCTACCGTTGGCGTCGTCTAAAAAGAAAATCACAAAGCCTGAAGTTTACGGTATGCGGCTTTAAATCGAAAATACGGGGGCTGAAAATATGCTAAAGTTTAAAGCGAAGGCAGATTTACCTCTTACGTTGCCATTAAATTTCGTTAACCATTTTCTAGCGACGACTTAAAATGCCCTTCAGGCAAATAAAGAAGTATAAGTCGAGAGTAGTGGAAAATGCAACGTGCTTATCTGATGTTTAGCACAGTATTCACATTAAGAGTTATTTGTGTTTGTTTTCTTGTAAAGGGTGTTCCAATAAGAACGACGGCTTTAAAACCTAGATAAAACATATATATTTGTTGCATAAGTTTGAAACATGTATTGAAAAATGAAGTACACATCATGAGGTTAATCATGAATGGAATAACGTCGGACAAATGACCGCCTCAGCATTGGTGGCATAAACGTGCTCTTTTCATGCAATTTTCAAGGACTGTAGCTCATAAATTTTGGGGTATTTCAGTGAAGCAGCGTTGAATTTTATCTTTGAAGGCTTCAAGCGTTGTTGGTTTGTTCCCATACGCTTGTGACTTTAAAAAACCCAAAGAAAAAAGTCCGAAGGCTTTAAATGTCATGATCTGGGCGGCCAATGCCGATCTCCAAAACGAGAAATAACACGACCAGGAAAGGACTCGTGCAGTAATTCCACAGTTTCTCTGGCTGTATGGCATGTTACACCGTCATGTTGAAACCACATGTTGCTGAGATTCATATTTTGCAATTTTGGCACAAAAAAGTTAGTTTTTGACATTTCACGATAACGAACACCTCGACGACTATTGCTTGACCAACTGCATTTTCGAAGAAAAATGGTCCGATGATGCCTCCAGCCCACAATGCACACCAAACGGTGACTCTTTTTGGATTCATCTGTTTCTGAACGATCATCACTCGTGGATTTTCGGAACCCCAAAATCGACAATTTTGTCTATTAACGAAGCCATCAAGATGAAAATGGGACTCGTCACTAAAGATGATTTTCGTTGAAAAATGACCGTCCAATTGTCGTTGTTCCAAAATCCAATCAACAAAAGCTCTTCGTTGCCCATGGCTTTAGCTCTTGAGCTAATTCAACTTCGTACGCATGAAACTTCAAACCTTTTGTAAAAATTAGATGCATAGTGGTGGTGGAAACTTTCCTGAGCTCTATGCCGACTTGATGTATTGGGCTTTCCTCAACATTTACACATACTGCTGCTATATTTACAGTCGAGTGACCAGGACGAACGCGTGTTTCTGTTTTCACTTCATTAACAGACCCAGGAATTTGAACACCCTTTATAATGATTTTTTTTATGTTCGATAGCGTGAATTACTTCCGAAATAAGCTCAGTTTGTGTTAGAGCATAGTGTTCATAATCTAGAAATAGTGCTGATTTTCTTTTAGTTTACAAGACGTATTCGGGAGGTCGTTTTTGCAATTTTTTCACTGCAATTTTTTTAACTGTTGTTACTTCTTTGTCATAAAAGAATATAAAATGTGAAAAAAAGGTTTTTCACAGGATTACAGCGTTAAATATTTAAATCTAACATTTTCTTAGGAAAATCGAGGCCCGCGACTACCGAAGTACATTTAAAGTACTTTTAGACATTATAAGCAATGCCTTGTACCATTAGATAAGAAAACCCATCTTGACGTAATTAACAATATAAATGACACTCTATATCATCAGAAAAAAAACAGTTTTATTTGAAGATTTAGCGAATGAGTAGGTCTCTTTTCCATCTTCAGTGCTCTTTTTCATCTTCCACAACGCATTACTCCCACTATGTTGTAATAACTTGAATTGGGGATTCAAGCTATGCTTTTAAATTTATATTCGTCTTTTTAAAATCGCCTATTTTTCGTTGCCAACACAAAGTTTAATTTGTGTGCACCTAAGTGATTGCCGAGCTGAATGGTTGACGAAGAGCAGCAAAATAAAGAAACAAAAAATATATACTAAAAGTGATAATTTATTTCTGAAATTAATTGGACTTAAATATAAATGCGTTAACTTATCCCTTGTTACGCGCTTGTGTTTAACAATATAAGGAATTTTTCGTTCGCAAGATTTTTTTCAAAATTTGCTTTTATAACATATTAATCGTCAACGTCAAATTCATTTATAGTGAAAATGTTCGGTTTCAGCTATTAGACAAACTACCATACACGGAGAAAAACGTTTTTCGTTCGAAAATTGTGCCTAAAAGCCAAATACTTTATTTTTTTATGTATCTAATAGTCAAATTCGTTTTTTTGTCATGTACGATTTCCAATTAATATAGAAAAATAGAATCTATTGATGAAAGCGGATTTAGCAGTAGTGTGAGGTCTTCCATAATATTCGGATTATGTGCGAAGTAGGAAGAGAAGTTCAGTAAGAAATTCAGATGCCCACAGAAATTGCTCTTCAACCTCTTGCACTATTCAAAGCTTCTTTGCGGTCAATGTTACCATTCTACTTTTGTTATTATGTATAGTGTATTTATTGCTGTGAATCGAAATGAATTACAAAATTTAGAGCATTATCATAAGTATAAAAAATTTGCAAGTATATTGACTTTATTAAATTTGAGAACGTGACGGAAAGAAATTGAAGACTAAATTAAGCACAACCATAAATCACTAGGTGTGCAATCTCACAAATTTGGGTTAGCAATTGCAAATATCTTCGAGCTTTATGCCAATAATGCTGCTACAAGTGTTCAACTTTCACCAGCTAAGGTCACTGGCAATGTCAAGGTGTTTCGCTTTGATCGATTAGTTTGCCATTCTTTCAATGCAAATAGGTTTCCGATTGAGTTCCGTAGTATATTTGATTGTCAGCGCCTATTATTTATAATAGAGGAAATGTTGGGTAGAAAAATGGACATTCTATTTTAAGAATTTACACTTTAGGTTGCGTCGATCTGGCTCGGATGATTTAGGTTTTATTAAGGCCATTGGCTCGTGTCTTGGCGACATAACTCTAGAGCTATTGAGGCTTTTGAAGCCATTTCGGAAATTTATTGTGGTATAAGTGAGCCCCAGGCAATTTTCTTACATTTATTTTATTTATAAGATAAATATAACGCCCAGAGATTATTCTCACAAAGCTCATATTTCTCACATGATAGCCTAACGTTGAAGTTACAATATATTTTCGTGCGAAGTCTGTTTTATCTAAATTTTTGCCTTTGGTAAATGATTCGTGTCATCATGAATAGCAACATAATAACGTAATTTAGTTAAATTGATTTGGGTCAGTTGCTGTTTGCAAAAATAGAAATAGAATTTTGGAAGATAACTTGAGTAATTTCATTTATTAACTTCTTTCAGAAAGATCAAGTAAGATGTTCGGGTGCGGATGTAGCGACGGGGTGGATTTATCTGAACTCATCAGCATTGGAAGGTAAGATTTTGATTAATACATAAATATAATATCTGGCACTCAAAACGGAAAACAATTAACAAACTGATCATTTCCAGCATAAAATATGCTAGAAATGTTGCCAACTGCAACCTCTTAACCCACAATTCAGCTTCTGCTATTTTCGTGCTGTTATCAAACTTTTGTAACGGAGGTTTGGGTGTGTGGCTTCGCCATATCCCCATGACTTATTCACTTTCTAACTGAGTCAGAGTTGTTTTGTGTTATCAAAAAGTTTTCGGTTAATTTGCGCTAATTAAGCCAAAAATACAGGTAGCTGAAGTAAATTTTGCTCAAAATAAAACGATACATTTTTGCTTCCGGAAAGAGAAAATCTTTGTTATGAGGTTTCAAAGCCCTCGTTATTTGTCCAAATTGCACGCGGCGGACTTCCCTTATTCTGCTAAAGGCCATTTTACGAGCTGATAATGCCCTGAAAAGCTTCCGGTTTCAGAAAGATTATTTCAGTTAGAACTGAACATTTTTAAGCATTTAAAATATTTTCCAAGAGTTGCTGGTTGTCTGATGAAATTTCAGAATTACTTTCTGTTTTCAGGAGGTCGAAGGGAAATTTTGCATGTAATTAACAATCTTTATTGGTACCTAATTAATTAAACTCCAATTAATTGCTGCAAAAATTTTCGATTAATATTTTCTAAATATGTTTCTCGTCTCTTTGTTTTTAATTCATTCTCGTTGTTTAATGGTGAAATCTGCCTTAAACAAACTTTAGATCATATTCAGCTCAATTATGTATATTTATATCTGACAACCACACACCTTAAATGCCATTTAATAGAACAGCAATATGAGGAAAGTAAGTTTATGACGCTCTGGAATCCTTTAATAATTAATTAGAGAAATTAAAATAATACATTAAATACTTTAATCAAACATCTTGAGAACACCCAGTTTACAAAATATAAATGTTAACTTTCAGCTCGTGGCATTTTTGATATTAGAATAATATAAAATCAAATATGTAACATTTACCAGAAGCACTAAGGTCGTTTGAAAGCTAAATTACTTTATTTCCATTTAATTTGTAATTTATTATTTAGATTTTACGGTACAATTTGTTGAATATTTGAATGACTAAAATTAGCCTCAATGTAATTATAAATATAAATAGGAAATTCCCAGAAATTAGTACATTGCAGATGGATTTACTGTTTAATTAAATTCTATTTAATGAACGGCTTCTATTCAGAACATACAAATTTCCCGGCGAAAATTGTATTTAATGTTCAGCTCATCAACAGGCAAGGTTCAAAATTGGTAAATAATCGATCAGAATTTTGCTTTAATACAATGTGGATTACTATGAAATAAATGTGAATTTTGGCCACATTTGCATGCTAAACTTGATAAGATTATATCAAAATCCTTATAAATATATATTAAGTTAACTAATTTGTTAGCTGCCAGGTATTTGTGTTGGGCTTAATATCTTAGTCATTACTTTGGGTGTGGGAACATTAAATATTAGTAGTACAGGATTAAATTCACTGCTCTTTAAACAATGAAGCGTTTTCATGTGGACCTCATTTTGGAAGCTCATTAATTTTTATCAATTTTAAACACGATCGTAAGGTAGAAAATTACGTTCAACAGTCAAAGTGTCTCAGTTAAGTGAATAAAACAAAGCGTGTTGATTGGCAGAAAATTATAATATTGCCAAATATTGCATGCACACTGAATTAATTGCCCGAAAAACCTAATGTAATATTGTAAATGCAATTTGCTCCCATAACCCAAGAGCGAGTAATTAAGAAATGTTAGCTTGAAAAACATTTATTTATCTTTATCGCCTCTAAGCAGACAAAATTAATCTTTATTACACTTTCCTGTCGTGTTTGGAAAACCAATTTCACCGGTACAGAACCTAAAGCAGGAGGAGACAATGTCAACAGATTGTAGTAGTAAACTCGAAATTATTCATTTAAATCATCTAACTGTTTCTCAGAGAGAAATGAGCACTTGAGAAGGTTGAAATGCGTCATTGGAACGCATTTTGCGGGCTCAGATAAAAATCCACGTCTTTATTGTAACTTTCTCTTTTATTCGTCGAATTACATCTGGTGTAAAAGGCGAGCGATGATTTCATTCAGGTCTTTATGATTTCTGCATTGTTTGGCGAAATGATCATGCCAATTTTAATTTTAGATTTCTTGTGTGGTGTCGCATTCTTCTTCACAACCTAGATATGTGATTATATCCTTATTTTCACTTGAATATCATTAGTGCGCTCACAAGTGCGGGCAAGGAATAAAGAGAATTGTACTTACTTAACTTAAAGAAGTAAACCCAAGTGGCAATAATAAATGCAATAATTTTAACAGATCCTTTATTGAGACAAGTTGGAAATATTTATTATTAAAATGCTACACACTCAAAAAAAGGAATTAGCAGCATCCAGATAATAAACATCTGCCAAGTTCCTGCATTTAAAATTTGCGATTTTTTGAGGAGGGATTTAATATAATACAGATTGATGCAGAAAATGCATGCACAGAAAAAATATTTCTACCAAACAACAAATTCTAGCTGCCATTTTTTTATAGATTATTGTTTAATCCTATTAATATTTGCTGTTTGAAGTTGCCACTATTCGTTTATACCATAATGAATTTTGATACCACTTTTCAAACAAAAATACAAGTGGAGTTTTAGGGCCGAATTAACACTCATGCATATCAACATTACACCGTTCAAAGTGTGTGGTTCTTATATTCGCGTAAATCCGGCTTATATTATTTTAAATAGTTGTGAAAATTCTCGATTATTTAGTAATAAAACATTAAAATTAGATCAGTAAACTGTACATTACTACTACATTATGTCTGCACTTTTAAGACTCTTCTCGCACTTCAACTTCATTTCCCGGTAACATTTTCTAATACTTAAACAATTAAGCATTTTTATTTAAAGAAACATTTTATAACAACTTCTAAATTGCCAGATAAGTGCCTCATAAGTAGAAGTAAGTAGGTTGGTCGCGATCAGCATCAGTAATTTATAAAAATCAACACCATAACGTATGACAGGAAAGTGCTAATTCATGACTCTCAAATGAAATCGATCATTAGTTTCCGTTATTTTACTTACTTGTATCGTTAGTAGTTCAGTTGCAGTTGCAGCAAATACACGAACATCTTTTGGAAACCGATTGATCCATGTTGGAATATCCCTTTAAATTTAAATCAGTAGCCTCATTATTAAAATTGACGCTATATGTATGCTAATCGACAGCTAGTAAATAAGGAGGTCAGTTCTGGTATAATACGAGCCGAGGAATTTATAAATGTAACGTGTGGAAATATAATGTATTATTTAACAGTAAACTAGTCAAAAATTGATGCTAATTGTGCGATTTTTCATTCTACAGGATCGGCATCAGTTTGTAGGTGAAAAAAATCCGTTAACATAAAAGTTGCACTAGACAAATATTAAATGTTTGTTTGTTTAAGTAAAAGAAGAAATTAAGCAAAAATATTTGTTGTCAGTGGGACCCAAGAAATATACGCTAAATTTTTGTTACATAAATCGTTGGAGAGGAGCGCTAATTTCTCTGCTGCGTTCGAGTACCTATTAAATATCCTCTTTTCATTTTCAAAGGTTATTTCCATCTCACCTAACTCTTTGGTTGCTAAGTTGTTGCAATTATCTAAGAGATAAATTCGCTAGCATTAAAGGCAATATTATTCATTGTTTTCATGCTGTATGATGTTATGGATGGTTTCTTCAAAAATTCTCAATATCCTTTTTTTGTTTATTTTATCTTGAAATTGCTCTGAAATACCGAAAAAAGAATGAATTTGGCGAATTCGGTCTTGTTCTCTATTGCCCTCGTATAAATTATATTTAACTATAGATTACTAATAATTCGCTTATCTTTGCCCTCTTAGCCAATAGCTTTGCTCTGCCTGCTTTTCTAACTTCGTTTTTGTATTGTTTGAGGTTATCTTTGTTGTGAATTGTTCATTTCACTAACGTTGCTCACTTTTGACCTTTTCACGTCAAACGATCTGAAAGAATCTTAACCGGATGTTCCTTATATTAGTACGAATATTTACGTTCCCATTAAATATTAAATATATGACACTTTTTCTAAGATATTACAGTTAAAACAAGTCTATGATCTAAATGCCAGATAATTAAACAATTTTAAACTAGGTTTAACTTATTTAGTGCGGATCTGACTAATTCTAACAGTGTTTAATTATCAGGCTTCAGCTATAAAACGCGATGAACATTACAGTTTTATCTTACTGATTTGTGTTTACCTGCAAATTAAAATTAAATATTGAGATTTGTTATTTTGTAATTTGTCTTCAAATAAAACTGTTTAATGTTTGTTTAAGATTTTGGAATTATTACTTATAAATCGTATGAAAAATGAGCCTTCTAAAAATGTGCGTGTAAAAGTACAACTGGAAGCATGTTGCATATACTAATAATAGAGAACTGATTGATTCAAAAAAACTTCTCAGAAGATGCAGGCAACTTCTGTTTCACATACACATATTGTTAGTCAAATACTTATCTTTAGTAGGACGTCCCTCAAATTGTTATTTGAACTTTGCTTGCAGAAATTGATGAAAGTTTCAGTCAAATACTCATCGTAAATCAATATACATATTTCGTAAAAATATATTTTTTATTTATTTTAAGACATATTTTGTTGTAATTAAATGGCTCAATTGAGCATATTTTGCAGGAGCCTAATACTAGTGAGTGTTGCGATTTTTAATACACATATCATAGATATAGGCATTCTAGCATAAAATAAACTGCCTCCAACTTAAACCAGGCGATATCTCCTCGATGAGTCGATATCTGTTACCAGCTTATTTGTCGCTTCTAACTGTTCGGATATAATTAGAGATATCAGCTTAGAAGCAATGGGTATTTTCAACTTTTAACTTTGTCGATTAAGAATGATAAACTGCTATAGACATTACTCACCGTGTAAGCTTGTGGAGCTTTGTGAGTTTTTTGCTTGAGTTGGATTCTTGTTCAAAGAATAAAATTACATTTGACCAAGTGGCACAAACGCATGAAACGAAGTTATCTAGTTTTGAAACTCAATTATTTCCAATCATAATAGTATTTGAGAACTTAATATTTTTTTATTTTAAAAGTAATTCCATATTAATTTAAAATTTAAACGTATAAAAATATATGTAAAATAATGTAAAATAAAATAATGGGGTTTCAAAATTATTTTACCGTTTAAGGAAAATAAGCAGTTGAATATGCAGAACTTAATTCCTGCATTCAGTTTGGTACAACCAGGTAATAAACATTATATTTCAAAATTTCCGTAACTCTTTCAAAGGGCTTAACCATGATTTTAAAAAATTCGAAAAGTTACCATTATGGCGCTCTGAACTGTGATCAAGAGACATTTTTCACTAACATAAGACGGATAACGACTGCTTGCAAATATTGCTAAAATAAAACAGTTAATGATTGCGGTTCAAAAACATTGGAAACTCCAAATTTTTCATATTGAAAAACGTCCGCAACTGGGTGCCGGCAAACAAAACAGTTTTTTTAAACGTAGCAGTTAATTTAAGTGTTTTTATTTATAAAAAAGTTTTCAATGAACGCAATATTTTCGGGAAAATGTTAAATGATGAGGGAAATAGACAGTGAGTTGAAATTTTGAATATAAATGCACTTTCTGACTAAAACTCAAAGGCTTTTAATAGAGAACTAATAAAATCCTCATATCATAAATCTCAATTCAAACATGTAGATATTCTGAAGGCAGGGATCAACTTTTTATCATTTATTTTTTAACGTTGATACATTTTGCTTAAAATTTAATTTGATTCGCTGTTCTACCATTTTTCTGCAAAAACTAGAAAAGTAAAATAAAAATGGTCTATTTAAATAGCTATTTTAAATTAATTAATTTGCTGATTGACTTTAGAATGTTTAAATATATAATCGACCAAAATAACGAGACTTAGCAAACAACTTCACAAGTTTCCGATAAAAATGGTAACGGTGGATTTCCTCTTTCGTAAGTAATCTTTTATAGACAACACGTATTCGTTTTTTAAGTTATACTAGTCGTATAACTCTCTAACGTTAAGGCAAATGTCTATAAATTGTTTTTTTTTATTCTAATTTTTATCATTTTTTGTGTTGCTTGAAAAGTTTGCTTTTCATTAACTTTCATTCTTGAACTGGATCTCTAAGTTTAATCTTACAAATAAATTATCCTTAGATCACAACTGAAAAGTAACTAGATACAAATCTTTTTTAAACAGTAACGTATATCTGGGTTAAGCAAAATCCGTAAGTCAAGTTCATAGGTGAAATGTGGACTCACACAGGCCGTGGCATGTTATAGCCTTTCAAATTGCTAATTAACATTTTAGGGGAATCAATAGTTAACATTTTAATTGACATATCGTGCAATTTTTTGCCATGGTTCAGTGCGCCGACATCGTGCAACATCAATAATAATATCCATAAAGAACATGTATAATGAGAAATGTTTTCAGCCTCACTTAACAGTTGCTAAACGGTACTGTTCTTGTAAGACACTGATTGGTGGTTGTTAGATGAACATATGATTACTTTGCTTTCATGCCTGGGAATTGGCAAATATAGATTGGCATTTTTTGAAATCTCCATTAAGGAGTATGGAAAATCAGGTTTTCCAGCAATAAAAATCAACTAATGTAGGGCTTCAAGTCTCACAGCGCATCAATTTCTACATTTTGTTCGTACCACTTATATCAAACAAGCAAAGGAAAAACAAATCCTAGTACATGCTATAAACTATTCGAATACTGGTTTGGCAATTGAAGTACTACTTACCTCTAGTTCTGGTTATTCCACTTCTTTCGCTTACATCCGCAAGTGTCATTTGGAACACGTTACAGTAGAGGAAACATAATACAAAGTAGTTCCACGGAGAGTTTTTCATAATGGTAGTACCGGTCAATAGACGATTTGATGTTGGAAACTTGAAGTTTTAAAGTAGAGGGAAAACTTCCACTGTAAGGTAAATTCCTCAGTAGTTGGTACTGATTGTACTGAATTTTTTTCCGTATTTTAAGAACGAAGCACAATTTTATCTGCTTTTGTCGCAAATTTTATAATTTTTCTGAAGCAACTTACTATGTTTTTCCTTTAATTGTTTCAGCGCGGGGGCGATCTAGGGCTGTTAGAATGCCGCAATGTTGGTTTAGAAATTTCATAAATATTGCTATCAGTCATGTCCTAAAGGCCAATATTAACAGTGTTTTTTTTTTAAATATACCATAGTCAAGAAATGTGTCTATTTATATATTACCTATTTATTAAACCAGATACTTGTTATTGTATAATTGCTTAAATACTCAGGCGCAGATTGGCATAAACTTCAGGTAATTGATTAAATCCCTTCCATCCAGAATATACAAGAAAAGTAGCTTTTTTATAAAACAGGCAGCAAAATTAAAGAAAATCTAGTTAAAATGAAATTGACAATTAAAAATCCCTTGGAAAATATTTTAATAAAAGATGGTTTAAGACACTAAAGCACATTTCTGGTTTACAGTAAACTCAATTTAAATAATAATGATGCTCGTGATTCGAAAGTAGCTGAATTGAGGATCTTTAATTTGAGCAAGTTTCAAAGAAGCCTTAAAGGCGTCGCCTTAATATTACAAATGTAAAATACGAATTTAGTGGAGAAAATTGCTTTTCCAGTAAGCTTTCGGCTGCCAGCAACGTCGTCATAGTTTCAAGTGGCTTTTACAATTTTAGAAAAGTTTCAGGGGGCTTTTCACTTGCAACTTTCTGTTCGGCATCTCAAGCAGAGAAAATTGCTGCTCCGGTCTGTCGGCTTTCTGCTTAATTTTCCAAAAGAAACTTAGCAGTTTCGACAGCTTCAAGTAAATAATGTATAATGTCCAATAAACATCAATCAAGAAGAGTTGTGTTGAATTTAAAACCACTATAACGGTGGTCGTGGCAATGCATAAAACATTGAAATAAAATGACCAGAAGTAGGTTTAATTTTATAACGGCTTTTGATATTTGGGAATTTTGTAGGAAAATAACTCTCAGCAACAAAGGAAGTAAATGTTTTGCAAAAATCCTTTAGGACAAACTTGAATTTATTGATGTTTGGGTTTCACTTTCTTTTTACAACTTGCATTGGAAACGTAGAAAAAGGACATGAACATGAGAAATATTTGGAAGTAAAATTTAATCATTCAGTAATTATTTGAATCAATGAATCATTTGAATTATAAACAACAAAATATGTTTTAGATGATGGCGAGATGTTAATTGACTTGAGCATAAAAATGAACGCAATTTCTGATTTCTAAAAAATAGATCAGCAAAAATCAGCACTTAACTTTAATAAAATCGTTAATAAGAGACAACAGAACGGTTATTATGAAATAAAAATGATTTAACTGAACGGGAGGAGTGAGTTGAATTTCAAGCTATTAAAATAGAGAATTTCATGACATATTTTGTGAAATGAGTAATTTTTCTGTTCCTTTTTGACTTCGTTTTAAAACTTTTAAGTTAAGGTTTTTGAAATTGCATAAAGTTGTCGAATACATGTTGGTTTTCATTCATATAACACGCGCAAGGAAAGCAAGGACTTATTGAAAAATATAGTTATAGGGACCGCATGTGGTGACTAAAGTCACTTAATTTTGAGCTCAAATCAATGTGTTACTTTATTAATAGAATTATCTTCTGCAGATTAATTTTTTGTTTTAACAAATATGGAATGCAGTTGTTAAAATACGAATATGTTTATAAATTCACAGAACTTCATGCATAAAACTTGTATCGATTGATCATTGTTAATAATTTTCCATTTGTATAACTGAGCAGTTTTGAAATAAACGTTTCATGGTGTAGCAGTAGATTAATAATTTACTTTCTCGTCACTGACTTTAGTTTTAGATTCAGCTTGTCAATTGTTGATGCGTTTCTACTTCGGTCTCATAAACAGTTTTCTTCGTATGACCTCAAACATGAAAATCAAATGGCGTTAAATCAGGACGGCATAGTAAGTTGCTTTAATAAAAATGAGTAGTCAGTGGTTCGTTTAATTTCAAGCATTAACAGACAAAAAGAACGGATATAATATAAAGCAACTCAAATATTGAGAAAAATAATGAAGCAAAACACAATGATAATAGCAATCAAACTGAATTGAAAAAATATTTTAATTATTGCTTAAAAAATAACTATTTAATCTTTTGTTCTCTTACTATTTTATTCCTGTTGCAAATAAAAATTTGATATCAAAGATTATTTTATGCTAGTTTAATTTGTATTTTAGACTTTAAAGTATTCTTTGGTTTAAACTATTTGTGCGTTTCCCGTTCATTAAATAAATTCCAAGTGAAGTGAAATTTTAATCAAATATTCAAACATGTTAGATATTGAACTTGAGGGTGTGATCTTGTAAAATTGTGCAATCGTTTAAATACTTTTGTTTAATAATTATTTTTATTTTTCAAGTAGTTTATGTTTTCAACCGCTTACTAATATATTTAAAATACATTGAGCAGAAGCGCTAATGACTGAACCAGCAGATCCTTTTAGAATCTGGTGTCTAAAATTAGAAGAGAAACTCACGATCAATGTGGGTCCTATTAACGACAAATACAATCAGTACCAGAGGTACCCATCACCAAAAGAACAAACTACCTAAAAACGTCACTGGGTCTTTTTAGCACCTCCGCACCACATTCGATCGAGAAGCAATTTGATCGGTACTAGAAAGAGGCTAAAAGTGGTTCTTTCTCCGTGACAAAATCGGTACCCGATAGGCTCGTGCCGACGGTAGACTGAAGAATCTGTTTATGTATATGCTCTTGGTCAGCAGTACATCGGAAGTGGGTCAGTGGGTTAGCTTAGCGGGTCTTCCGCGTCGTTGATGGTATAGTTGGTGGGCTCGATGGTAATACACCTGCTACACATGTCGACGGCGAATGTCGAGGTCGTTCGTCCAAGGGAAATTTATCGATAAATCAGATTTTGTTGTCCAAGTATTTTCATTCACTCAGTATATGCATTTGTGTCTATCTGGTCAATTAATTTGTCTAGTAAACTGCAATTTTCCTTCTCTTTTAGTCTAGGATCGTCGGGAACATTATTTCAGTAGCATGACTTTTTCGAAAGATTTAGTCGAGGGATGTTATTTGAGCCAATCACTCTACACATTTCATTGGATTTGTTACAAGTTTTTTTTCTAATTACAAAAAGTTCTTTGCATCGGAATATCAATCACCCATGGGTGACTGTACGATGATACGTAAAATAAGCTTAAAGAGAAAAGTAAAAAAAAACACTGGCACAATTACTAAGAAGGATTCAATCGTTTTGATTAAGTATTTTCTTAACTTACTCCTTATTTTAACTTCAAAACTTCAATAAAAATGAAGTTTATTCTTCAAATGATATTGCACTTTTTATATTTGCACATTTTACTGCACTACCCGTCTGTGAGATTTTCTACATTAGTTGATACTTCCTAAATCGATCGAAGGCACCTTCAAAGTCAGCATGCGGAATTTAAATCATCTTCCTCCTGCATTTGCCGATGATTTTGTGCACTTGGCTCTGGGGCATCACTGAATTTTAAAGTTGATTGCTTCCTATTTGAATCTTCTACCTTGAGCTTTTTCTTTAAGAAATGTTGTCTATTTTTCTGATGTTAGGTAACACTTAGGAATCCCCCTGTAATTCTGGGTAAATGTTCTGCTTTTTTGTTCTGCTGTTTGTAAGAGACTCTCATATAATGCTATACCTTGACGTAAGGTAACATATATTTTATGGGGCAGAATTATAATCATATTACATTTATTATTATACAGGGTTGCTCATTAGTGCGTCAAAGTGCGATATCTCAGTAAATATGAAGTTTACAAGAAAATCCGTCCAACAAAAGTTTTTCACGTTTAAAAGGTCTACATTCTAAAATTACTTTCCAATATACAGGGTGCATCATAAACGTGTGGTAGTTACCAACTCTGGTTTTTTAAATGAAACCCCCC
>NW_026018814.1:10760692-10786208 GCF_020466585.1 Dendroctonus ponderosae
ACAAACTTAACTTAAATTTTGACGACAAATCTGAAAATGAATGAAAAAAGGGGCGGTTCCATTTAAAAAACCAAAGTTGGTAACTACCACACGTTTCTGATACACCCCGTATATTGGAAAGTAATTTTAAAATGTGGACCTTTTAAACATGAAAAACTTTCGTAGGACGTATTTTCTTGTAAAGTTCATATTTACTGAGATATCGCACTTTGACGCACTAATGAGCAACCCTGTATATTATATTAATTACAAACGAATTCTCAAATTTGTGTCGCATTTAAGACAGATTTCAGATTGAAAAACCGTATTGACTGATTTTTTCTGTAAGTAACACGTTTTAAGAAAATGTATGGTCTTTTTCAAGCTACCAAACACTAAGCGTTTGAACACTACCTGAACCTAAACAGCTAAAACATCTTCTGAACTTGAGAGTACCGATTACATTCACTACGGAAAGGTTTCATATGATTTATCATCCACCGTTAAAATAGTTTAAATTAATATAGAACAAACGCACTTCTTCACATGACCGATTGATATTTCCTGTTATAATAGTAATTAGTTCAATTCTGCCAGACTAGTAGGTACTTAATCTTAGAAATTCATTGGAGAACTAATTGAGTGCCTATTAAATATTCGTAATGCTGCTAATCGGAATGGGAGTACAGGAGAACAAACGTCTAAAATAATTACAGGTTTTACTGGATTATAAAGTACAGTTACGGCACATTTGAGCATTCTTTATAATAGCATTTAAAATCGAATACATTCACATCACCATATTCACCATATAGAATGAATCAACGTAAACAGCACAAAAATTAGGGTCATTATGCCACGTTTGTTGAAAGAATCGGTTATAAATTTACAAGTCTTCTGACTATCCGCATTGGTGTATAATTTATGGGCAAAACTTGCAGGTTTATTGTAGAATTAAAACATTCCCAAAGAACCATCTACTGATACGTACAATAAACTCTACAGGACAGGCTGTAAATAATGTGCAATAAAGTTTATATTTTGTGCACGAAAATGCTCAAATTCAAACTGTTTCTTCATGTTACGATTTTTTTAAATACGCTTAGCTACACTGAGTTGACACAAAGGCATAGGAGATTGTAATTTATTGCTTAATAATCCAAAGCCAAAGTATGTTTAGCCTTTAGAATGGCGTTGCAATCCCTTGGACTTTTACTTTTGCGGTCACTGAAATAATCTAGTTTAGGAAGAAGAAAATAAATCGCGCGAAGTCCTTTTAACGAAAATCAAAAATAAATCACGAAAGCATTTTATTTCGAGTATGGTAATATTTAATTAAAAGAATGAGAAAGTGTATTGAGGTCAATGATGAACGTTTTGCTCAGTTTGGTGCTGCAGGTACTTTAATTAGTTTTTAGCAAATTTAAGTGTAATGATTAATTTACCATCCCGATTTAAATAGTCAGAAAAAGAGCTTCAGTAAAAACCTTCTGCTACTGGTCAATGTCGTAGAATTAGGTATAGAAATAGGAAGGTTCTTTCGAAAATATAAAAACATTTTACCAACGCATCTTTAGCAAAATCCTACTAGTTTGTTATCTAGAATTTACAATCATTTCCAACAAACAACGAACGCGTTTGATTACGGTTTGTATTAGAGAATTTGGAATACTATTTAATTTTGGTTTGAAGTAAAGCGCCTCAGAAGATGTATAATTCCTTCTCAAACGTCGTGGGTTCTAAATACCACAAAATTAGTTGTAAATTTTCCCCAATAATTAAATTATTGGGTGACTATTTTGCTTTAAACAATCCACCTTCAACCCACTGAAAATAAACAAATGTAAATTAATGTAGATTATATACTCTAAAATATCACATGTGCCGGGACAAATCTTAGTACTAAAATTGCTTTAATATTTAAAAGTTTCTCGTGCAAGATTAATTAAAAGTGCTTCTTAAAGAAGTCAGATGGTCATCGTGCCCCGGCTGGAAAAGAAAGGAAGTAAAATGAAGCAAATAAAATGCACGCTTAAGAGGATCATAAACAGAGGAGATGCATAAATTAGTGAAAGCAAGACGACGAGTCTTGTTCTCACACCGTTCTCTTTTTGCTAGTTTTGAGGACAAGATCTTAATTTTCGATTTCCTGTCGCTTTTTTGCTTTTGGTTTACGTACTATTACAACGTTTCAATTAGCTAGTGGAATTTTATAGGTGAGTTTTGATTAACTCGTCAGAAACTTTCATTAATCAAGTCTACATCAGGTTAATTAAATGGGATCAAATACCTGGACATAATTCCCCATAGAATGTGTATTAACAGTGTCTCTCTGGATGTCTCTAACATAAACTCCCACACTCAAACTCAATATAAGTAATGTTCATATGGTTTTTCCCAGTATTGAAAAACTGGTTATTAAATCATCTTAATGCCCCTAATCAGAAGTACGTACTTTTTTAGAAGAAGTGGAAACATTTTCCCGACTGGCAATGTTGTTATTTATTTAAAAATTCCTCCACAAAGTGGTAGAATTGTGAGCGTTAGAATTGCAATGTTTGCAATTATGTAATTTTTTTCGTTAATTGTCATGGTAGGCGTTGTAAAGTTATTTTAGGCGACCTGCGAAAATGTAATATAATAATGAAATAATTCATAAAAACTACCAAGGAATTTATTGCTATAATAGACTGAAGGAAAAATAACATATTTGGGAAATGTTGTATTAAAAAGCATTTTAAATTTCCATTACACGTTTACTCATTTGGTTTCACTTTCGAAGATCCCATCAAGTAATGATGCTTTATTAGTCCAAATTTGTGATCTTAGAAGAGAAGACCTGAAAATATTTGCAGAAGCAGGCAATAGGTAATTTGTTCTAGTTTGAACAATCGACAATCGTTTGCGAGAATATTGAATATTTTAATGAATATTTGATCAAAATGGAATATTATCCCTGATTCAAACCATAATGTTTCTCGCCCGAAACTGTGGTAGATTTTCGTACTTTTTTTCGAATCGTTTACAACCGGAATTAGTATCTACTAATTTGCTCTAGTATTCTTAACCTGGTGCTGATATTTTATTTTTGTGATAAACATGGAAATATTTTTATTTGTTTATTATTGCATTCTATCCACATACATTCAGCAACATACAACATATGTGACTTACATAGTACATAAGTATGAAAAGTCTTATTACATTATAGCACAACTGGGGATGGTTATATCAGTCGACACCTTATCCTTCTCCATAAGTTCTGGAGTTTATTCCTGTTGTTCTGCTAGTAAAACGTGATTGATGGGTTTAGTCATTGGCACGGGAGAAGTTAAGGTGCTTATTTCTTTATGAAATAAGTATGTTATGTTCTGCATTCGGGAATGGTTAAAATATATCTTCTACATGGGAGCCAGAGGCGTTAGCATTGGTTCACTTCCAGCGCAGTAAAGATTTGATTCAATGAAGGCGTTTTGAGTCTGTGGCCTTTTGAAAGTTTTTGTAGTTCTCAATAATCAGATCTGCGAGCTTGATAAATTAGATAACTGATCGTTGAAAGTGTGATTCATTATTTTTTGAACGACCGCCAGTATTTTTCCTAATGACGCATTTAGAACAGCTTGCAAATCACTGAATTTCTATTGTTCGTCCTGCATACAAGCGTATTTCTGCTTTAAATGTTTGGAATGATCTTACTTGGTAATAACTTTTCAAGTTTGTTAGCGCATACGTTTTTCAACTATTTAGAAAATATTGCCAATTTCGAATCTCACTACAATGCATCAAATTTTCCACCAATCCGGGGGTAACTGTAATTATTTTGAGACAATCGCCATCAAAGTTATTATATGTTTTACGATTTAGAAAAATGGAAAAAAATGTGACGAGATATGGCCACCAGTTGGGAATCATCGATCTACCAAATAGGTAACCTTCTAGCTAAGGCGTTATTCCCTTAACTCACTTTTAACACAAAGTGCACTTGAGCCGTTTTACCATCTGACACTTCCGATTGTTATTCTTTAATATTCCCCATAAGAAAGTACTCAAGGCGGTGCAAAACCAGTCTTCTGTGGTAGGTTAACTCAAATACGTCTGCCCATTCAATGAAACTTCATTAAAACTTCTTAGCAGAACTTAATTTTACAAGATTTAGTTTGAAGGCAAATTGTTGACGAAACACATCTGTTAGATAGTTTTGACCCTCCCACAAAAATTATATGAATTCGGTCATTGAACGATAACAATATATCAATAATTAATTAACTAAATAAATAGATGGGGTGTCAATTTTCTATGCACCGTCTTCCGCTCTTTCGGTGTATTTTGCTAATATAATTAATTCACCTCGAAATTTACTCTGAGCTAAGAAGATAACAGCAAAATGCCTATACCTTTTATACAGCTTGAGTAATCGATGTGGCAGCACTTTGCCATTATTTCCGATTTTCTTAGCAAGATTCAAAATTCATTTCTCATGCTTAGGCATAATGTCTTCTGTATAATGATTTATCTGGTCTGAGACAACCCTCCTTAATTATCAAATTTAGCGAATAAATATTAGTGAGGCGCTGCATAATAAGCAGAACGTATTTAAATATTTTAAACAGTTTATTTCTGCCTACCTACAAATTCTATTAGTTATTATCATATCTCGGAATTAGCAGAAAGTTTCCTTTTTTCAGCTTTCATTCTCTAAAACCTTATTGACATGACCAATATAGCTAGATATTGACTCTACTTAGTTAAATTTATTGGCAATTTTATTGTCCTTAGCTGCCCACGTAAAGAGAATGCTCATTTGGCTGCTTTCTCCAAATTACAAATATTTGCGGTTGTGGCCTCCTAGGTCATCATTTACCTTGTAAATTTCTTTTCTTGTCGTTTCATTATTATTTTAAATTCGCTAGTGCTACATCTTTGCCGACCTCCTGACATGATGAAAATAACAAACAGATGGTTTCAGTATGGCTTAAATGCAACATTTGCTTCTAAATAATTCAGATGGACTTCTATCCTATGCTTATATTTCAGTAAAGAAAGTTATTGACGACGACTAGTTAGTATGATTGGAACTTTTGAGTATTTGAAATTTGACAATGTAACCGCGCCAAAGAATTATTATGATCTAAAGAAACAATTCAGCGAGTTTTTGTAATATTGTGCATTTGAACCAATTTGGAGCCGCTTTAGAAGTTCTTAAAATTTGTTTTAACTCTAATTTTTAATTTTGAAACATGGAGTACTTAATCAAAAGAGTCAGGCTTTGGCAGCCATTGCGGGCATCTGGATTGTTTTATGGTCTTTTAGGCATTGTTGGAAAAGGTTTCGAAGGTTTCAAAGCACGAGATATTTGATCGACGCAGCAACCAGCTCTGACGATGCAGGCCACTCGTGTGTGCAAAACGTCAGGAAGGAATTATTTTGCGCGACGGAATGAAAAGTCAAAAAACTACTAACTAGTTGTATGGAATCTTTTAATTAATCTTCAAAACCTTAATTTCAAATATTGCTCAAAGTTGTCCAGTTTTCCAATGTGCTTTATTGGTAGATCAACGTTCACTTGCCCTCACAACTTTGGGATTTTTGGATAAGGAAAGGTCTTTTTTACTTCGACGAAATGTTAATTCTTCTTGATCAAACTTCAGACGTAGATTCGTTAAACCTACCCAATTTTGTGAATTGTGGAATGTGGATAAAGATTGTTCTTTAAGCCCCGGTAACATTCTGAAAAATTGCAGTATAAAGTATTGTCTATTATTAAGCTTTGGAAAAATCCTTGATTGATTCCTGAAAAGTCAGTACGAGAATTGCAGATCGTAAGAAACCTTCGCTTTTCTTGTAAGATCTACAGGAATTATATTTTCTCAGCAGAAACATTTTTAAAACATCTTACAGTAACTTGAATCATTTGATTTATTGGGACATTCGACAGTACAATGTGATCAAATAATTTACGTGTTTAGAACTTCTTCTGTATCATCTGTTCATATGTAGTATTTATATATAAAGTATTTTTATTTTTTTATCTTTTTTGTGGGAACAAAGAACTTATTCGATGCGCACGAATTTTTTTGGGTATTTATCACAGTCTGGTGGTGGGAAAATAGAAAGCAATTTCGTCGTCACCCATTTCGGGAGCATACTGTATAAAACATACACTTATTTTAGTCTGATATAAATGTTTTCTTTAGAGATAAATTAGTGGAAAGTGTATGTAATAAGTACGCTTTATCTTAATAAATAAATGTCTTATATTTTTACAGAAATAATTCTCACAGGCACCATTTCACATATGTACAAAATAACAGTAACAAACTAAATTTCATTACCTAGAAAATACATATTTTCGTTATTTCTGCAGTTGAAATAAATAAATAAATAATATACATACATAATATATTAACAATAACAGCAAGCAGCGTACTTATTTAAGTCAATGGCCTGATATTCAATATTTTAAAATGTTTGTTCTAGTCTGATATATTTTGTATATCAGAAATGAAACCTATTTTTTCAGAGTTCAGAAATTTCATATATGATTTGCAGGTGCATGGACTACCACTAAGTAGTGGTAGGAGTTTATTTATTTTGTCATGACAATCTATAATTACCTGTTCGCACAATTTTGCTACATTACAAATTAGTCTTCAATACTTATATACCTATATTTACAGTATAATCTAGCATTAATCTTTTTACAGCATAATTCTATTTGCGAAATTCGATGGAAGTCAAGTTTTTTTATCACACTCTATGTATTAATATTCGATGCATTGTCCACATTTTATTTTATGTTTCAGACTAGGAATTCGGTATATTGACTTTAGTTGCAAAATATGATTAGACCATTTATTAGAAATAGGCGAATTAAATTCGTCAGCCGAATGTTCGCCACTCCAATTTTTCACTCCAACAAATTCTGTCTATGAACTATATTAGAACTGCAAAATCTGATTTATCCAGTCTTTGAATTCACTGATTCTCGTATAAACTCCAGGTTGGTTCGGTTCCGCGCATCCAATTCCCCATGATATTACACCAGACAAAAGGAATCTGAAATAGTAAAAATGTTGAAGTTTGTAAATAGGTGATTTGGCTATTGTTGCTTCTACCGTTTATCCTCCCGTTGAATTACCATTGGTCCTCCAGAGTCTCCTTCGCAGGAATCGAATCCTCCTTTTCTCCAACCGGCGCATATAAATATATGGGGAATATGCTCGATATAACCTGCCGATCTGTACATCGACTCACAAACGGAATTGTTTATTACTGGAACGGACACTTCTTGAAGAACACTAGGTAGAGGTCCGTCTAAATAAGGAACTCATATTATTTCTTAAATAATCTTTGGATTTTATGTACAATTTTTATAAAATTTGTATGTTATGTCAATTACTTAAATCATTTTTAACATTTTTCAGCGATTAATGTGAATTATTTAGCATGACGGATGTACATTTCTTATTTTTGTGAATATATTTTCATTCGTATTTTTACTTTAGCAGTGTGTAGAAGTAAGTTAATTTGTTTCATTTCCACTTTTATGTAGGGTTTTATTTAGACATTGGCTTCAGGTATTCGTTTCCTTTTTTAATATCTTGATGTTCTCCAGTATTCACGTCACGTTCGTCAATGCTTGCCTGGTATTGTCGCTCCATTTAGCTCATTTCGAAACAATAACTACTTCTGCAGATTTTTACTAAGGTTAAACAGGAAACATCGGAACTTTCCGAAGAATATTTTCGTGATGGTTCAAATTAGTTCATTATCAGTGTTTAGTTAAACTGAGTTCCACTTTTATCTTCAATTTCTAAAGTGCTTGGAAGTATATTAAGATTATAAATGAAGTTATCTGATGCGCAGTTCGCTACTAAACTTTAACATTGGCTATAATTTGCAATTGCTTTAATTTTAATAGTTTTAGTATGATTTCACCTAATCTGCTACTGCAAATAATCACTTTACGTTTTTAGAGATATTTTATATAATTATTTTTTATGCGTTTATAAGTGGATTGACTTTATTAAACTAATTAACTTTATTGTCACTTTCTTTCTTTTGTCACGGTTCTTTTTTTTCATGAATTGTCTCATATTTTGAAGCTTTTTATTTCCGTGCTTGTCATCAGTATTTTTGCCAATTCACCCTTTTATTTCAGAAAATAATATTTCAAGCAGTTTAGCTATGTATGATGTTATTTTTGTATATTTATTTATTTTTATTTAGGTTATTTCATATTTTCGAATATACCTATGTAATAATCAGATGTTAGTGCCCTATTTACACTGATGCGAACTAAATTAAATTTTCTGGTAGATAATTCGATTGGAATCAAACGGGAGGCTTTTGATTCTCTGGTTCAAATCGTAAATTTGGGTTTTGGTTTTATCACATTCATGGGTGTATTCGAGTTGTCTGTTCCAATTTGTCAAGTTTTTTGCTTCTCAGTATTTTTTCACATACTTACAGAAACATATTTATATTCGAGTAATTCTAATAATTTATCTAATGTTTGCGTCTATCAAACCAGTTATATCTGTTAGGTATAAGTCTGTTATACTTGTCATTGTCTATTATTATCCTTCTTATTGTTTGTTAGATTTAAATCAATCGAATGTTACCTTATTTCCCGTCTCCCGTTATTTAAAACGTACCTTCATACAATCGTCCCCATCCAGTAACATATGCCGTTCTACCCACAAAGTTTTCATCGGTTTTCGGAACGCAAACTGGAATAATATTCGGCTGGAACTGAACGGGCTCGTAGAATCGTAACAAAGCTAAATCGTACTCAAAAGTTCGCGGATCGAACTGCGGATGTGAAGCCACAATTTGAACTCTTCTCTCTTCATGTAAATAAGGTTCGGCCTCATTGGAAAGATCATGTTCACCCAGACGAAGCAAAAGATCACTTGGCGGTACGCTAGAAGAGAAATTATGATTAAAAATATGTTCGTTTACATTTTGAGATTGTTTCTAAAAGAAAATTTCAGAATGCGTAATTTTGAGATATTTATTCTCTATAAAAGCGCTGTGTAGAGGATTGACGAAAATTCGTGAATTTACTTCAATAATTAGTTATAAAGATCCATTTACATTTTGCTGAACATGCTTGATCAAGATTTTCAAACAAAGTTGGGTACTTGGGTACTTTTATATTTAAGGACGACTTGATGTTCAAGTCATGATAAATCTGTTAGGCAGGGCACATTAAGGACAGAAGAACCTAATTCAGTGTCCCTCCAAGTTACTTTTGCGCATCACTGCAAGGCTTCTAGATCCTTCATTCAATTCTTCAAGCAACATAATGCTTGCTATGTTGACAATGAAGCAACTTTAAAGAGAGTTTCATAATATTCACCGCTAATAAGTTAAGATTTATTCCTAAAACCAATCACCTAAGAAGTAATTCCTCTTGTGTAGATTAGTTACTAAAGGTGTACCATTTTTGGATTCAAGTCACATGTTTTATATATTTAGATTGGTTCGATATTCCAATTTCCTGAATTTTGCATTTGTATACTTGAATATTTGTAAATGTTACCCTGAAATCAGTTTATCGTCTTAGTACACAAGTTGCTTCGTACCCTTAGAGCAGAACAATTTAAAATAGAATAATTTCACAGTGTTTTATTGCACTATGAGCAGGATTCAACATCAATAAATGCATACCATATATCGCCTCAAAAAATAAGGATGGTTGATTTAACTCTGGTAATATTACATGGAATTGAAGGTTTCGTAATTGCCAAATGTAATGTAATAACGTTTCACTTACTTGTCGACACAATGAGCGGCTGTAATGGCCCAATTCTCATTCAGCAAAGCTGCTCCGCATTTATGAAGGTACGTGGATGTCCGCCACTGTCTTAATGAGATTTGCCATGGCCATTTTCCAAATGTGGACTTTTCTCCACCAACAATTCTGGCTTCGGGCCACATTCGTCTACCACATACTGAGGCAAAAGGAGCGTTAGTCAAACTGACTGATATTCTCGTAGAAGCATTGCAAATATAACAGTTCAGAAGGCTGATCAATATGATAATGCCCGACTGGTTCATCGAATATCCGAGAGCAAAACTAGATGCTGTAATTATGATGTTTGCTTTTCTTATTACGAGATGCAGGATGATTGGAAATTGAAGTAATGCGCTCTTATTTGCATGGGGAGTCATTAACAGTTGAAAGGCCAATATCAAATTTGCTATTAAACGTTGCTTTAAAAAGCTTGCCATGAGTTTTCTGCAATTACGAGTTTTCAACAGGTTCGATTATGTAATTTTTTGAATAAACATAAGAACTGCAATGATGCTTAACTAGTGTCTATCGTAATAGTTTCCTTCCTGATAAATTAAACTGATTTTGAATCGCTCTCTATTTTTTACGAGCTGAAATATCTTTTTAAATTTTTTTAATTTATAACTAATAAAAAGTTTTAAGCTTTGCTATGCATACACGATAAACAGAGCTATATGTTTCCATTTAATTGATGATAAAGTTTTTTAGCTCTTTCTTAAGTTTCAACTCGTAAAAACTAACCAACCCTTGATCGACGTTGAAATTAACAATTTTCTGATATTATTAAATCCACATTTCAAGACAATTTTTAAGTCAATTACGCTGGCTATGACATTGGAGTTGTAATCTCCGTAATCTGCTTAGCTAATGACATCGCAAAAGGTGCATAAAATTAAGGATTAAAACTAATTGTATGTCATTTGGGAAGTTCTGAGATGCAAAATGGCCAGACGTTAAATATGCCAACCGTTCACTGTTTTTTACTTATATGTGTAATCAATGAAATGACCTCCAAGATATTTAATCGTAGTTTTAAATATGGAAAAAATTAAAAATGGAATTTATTCACATTTAATGGACTTTTGGGGATCGGTCAAAAATGCTTGTGAGATTTCTAGAGATTTATAGTATAAGGGCCGCACCGAAAATATTGGGTCTCTCAGACTTCACTCAACCAAACACAAAAGAAGCATCTTTATAATGGATAAATAGTAAGAAATATATAATTAAGCTGTTATTTTAAAGTACGTATACTATACTCAAAATTGTAAACTTTTGATGTTTAAATCCCTTATAAAGAAATGTGAGGGCATTTCTAAATATGTCACTAAGAGTATGATTTGGAAATAAATTTACTAATATAAAACTGATTCAGCACAAAGTATGGCAAATCATCACATTACTGCATCAACAGATCTACTTCCTTCTACTCAGCACTCAATCTTAAGGACCGCGTAAATTCAGCAGTTTCTCACAATCCCAACTAGAATGTTTAATCACGCCACAATGTCCGAAAAACATAAAAACACACCGCGATAAAGAGAGTTAATTATCTTGTAAACTAGTGCAAATGAGCATTAAAACAAAACCACTGAAATGTAGATTGCCGGCCAGCGGATCGACCAGACCTATGTCTTATTGTTTGTAATTTTTTGTTTCTTTTGCTTAAACTAACGAGTTTAAATTACCTTGAAGAAGGTTGAAGAACTAAATTTTTACAGGGTCTGACTACACGCAATTGCAAAATCGACAGATTGGTTTGCGGTTTCAACGTTGTTGATCTTGAGGATCAATCATGCTTGATTTTCTATTATAATTTGCCAGCTTTGTTTCAGTTAGATAGATGTCTCACATAGATAATTTTTCAATTGTTCAGTAATGGAAACGGGCCTTACTTTCTTGTTAATGCAATGTTCATTTTTTAATAATATTCTAATTACCACAATAGCGGTTATTAAAAATCGCAGTAATTTCCACTAACAAAAATTACATTTTTGAAACTTTTTCATACTAATTATTTCGCATACTTTTTGGCAACTTTAAATTTTTTCATGTTTCCGGAAACTGAAACTACACTTAGAACAACATTCAGTTAACATCAACATAAATTAAACAAAATTATGTGAATACAAGGAAAAAGATGTAGGAAAATACATACAAGTTAAAATTACTCATCTAAAATGTAAAAATCACATCAGAAATAGTTTAAAAAGGTCTGACGTTGAGTTAAACGTGGCATATCAAAATGCATTAAATATAACAAACTCTGAGCTAAAATTCTGCCAGTTCTGCACTGCATACTTTTTACTCATTGAAGAACTCGGGCCGTTATCTAGATAGGTAATGACTATTTGATATTCTCTTATATCGCTGTTTTTTTATCTTTTTTACCGCTTTCTGTAGCGCGTCCGGCTCTTCGAGATGTAATACTATTTTTTCGCAAAGGATTACGTTTTTATGTTTTACTTTTTGCAGCACTATATAGTACACTCTTGTTGCTCGTTTGGTCTATAATTGTTTAAACGTTTGATATTTGTGTCCATTTACTTCATTAGTTTTAGTTGATTTGAAATATGTATAGTGAACATTTTGAATTCTTTGGAATATTATCCCAATTACACATATTTGCCTCGATTGGGCACTTCTCATCTCCCATTCTCTCATTAAATAAGTGCTTTTACATACCATCAGTAAAATCACTCATATTCACTGGTTTTGTGCCAGTTATATCTTCAGTAGTTGTTGCACTACTTGAAGTTTCCATTTCCAATGTTGTTTCCATGGTCTCGGTAGAAGTTCCACCTCCACCTGCTTCCGTTATTGCGGTAGTATTTTCAGTGACATCTACTGTAAATGTTGTCGATGCAACTGATGAAACTGTTGTATTTATCGCCATTGTAATCAAAGGAGATTCTGTAAATTCTGATGCAGAAACATCATGTGTTGAAGACGTCAATACTGGAGTGATGGTTGATAAAGGTTCTAAAGAAACGGGAGTTGTTGACGACAACACGACTGTTGAGGCATTTTGCGATGCTATTGGTGATAAGGTAACAGGAGTCAGACTTGGAAGTGGTACCCATGAGTCTGGAGTCGTTATCGGAATCCAATCTGAAAATTCACAATCGCGAATGAGCGACTTTATTTGTAGGATTAAGCTTCTTGTGCGTACCTCCAGTGAAATTGGAAGTGGTCACATTCTCATGTACAATGTTGATGGTGGTTTCATTTTTCACAGTTTCGGTCCAAGTTGTAAGTTCAATCAGCGGTTTTGGACTGGTTACAGGAACGGTGCTGGTCGTGATCGTTGTACTGGTTGTAGCAGTGGGAGCAGATGTTTCAGGTTTTGCTGAGCTTGTCGTGATGGGGCTCGAAACTTTAAAATAGTGTAAAGTGAGTGTTTAGGCGCCTTCCAGAGCCTTACCTGGTGCAGAGCTGGTGGTGGCAGGCTGAACAGTGCTGGTTGAAATGCTGCTTCCATTAATCAAAGTCAGCAAACCGCTGCTTTCAATCACTTCATTGTTTGCAGGATTCAATTCAGTTTCCATGATTTGAGTGATGTTTTTCTTTACAACTGGGTCCTCAATGCTAGGAACACTTGTCGATATTCCAGAAGCTTGGGAGGACGAAGCAACGTGTGTAGTTTGAGTTGAAGTAGAAGAAACTGGTTTAAGGGAACTCGTTGATGGTTTCGCCGTTGTGCTTATTGGTGAACGAGTTGTAGGAGGTGACGGTTTTCTTGTCGTCACGGTGGTAGGATGCCTACTAGGTGACTGGGTTGTGGTTCGAACAGGCGGCGTTGTAGTTCTGATGGGTTTAGCTAAATCGTTTCAAAAAATGTTCGTAAAAGCTCACTTTATGTGAATAAAGAGCAACGGAACGGAATTAGCAATTCCACTCAAACTGCCAAAGTGAATTATGGTAAAGAGGAAATAATATGGGCCCCACCCACACAGTGGCTGTTTAAGTTTTCGGGGAGGTCAATTCTGAACCAAATATTTTTCTGCACAGCAGCGCTCAGCGTTTTTTAGTTCAAACCTATTGTATTTAATTTTTGAATAACTGTGACTTTGTATGGATTTTTCGTTGTTAATTGCAACTGCTCCAAAACTCTCAGAAAAACATGGAAATAAAAACAGTTTTTACTCACCTGTTGTTGTTGTTGTTGTTGTTGCAGTGGGCCGCGTATGTCTTCGTGTCGGGTTAGTTGTTGCAGGTATCCGCGTGCTAGTAATTTTGCTAGTTGTACTAGTCACCGGTCTTTTAGTCGTTGAACCTTTAGTCGGTCTGGTATGCTTTGCTGGAGGTTTACTAGTTGTATGTCTTGAAGGTTTGTGAGTGGCAGACGTTGAGCTGGGCCTGTGGTACGGCCTATGAGGCGCCGTGACTGCTGGGCGGGGCTTGGTTGTAGTGACAGGACTTTTCGTCGATGTCCTAAGAGGAGTAGTGGGTCGCTTTGAGGTGCCAACTGAAATATGTTTAATCGTTGTGGTTTCTAGAAGCGCTCCATCAATAATCTGGAAAGTTTGCAGTTTTTGGGGAGTTGTAGTTGCCTCTTCAGTGGTACTGGTGAAAATGGTGCTGCTGGCCAAAGGAAGTTTGGGTTCAATTGGTTTTGTTGTAGATGGCTTTATAATGAGACTGGGTCTTTTGCTGCTGCTTTTCGTAGTAGTTGGTCTCATTGTGCTGGAGTATCTCTTTGTGGTTGTGATACTGGGTAGTTTTGTTTGTGCATTGGTTGTTGTTGTGTTTTGTGCCTGAAACATGTTTTCCGTGTTTTTTGACCACAGATCGATTATCAAAATTTTTGTCGACTTACCATGGCTGTACCGCTACTGAAACTCGGCTGCGTGCTGGTACTGATGAGCAAAGTGGTATTGTGCACCCTTTCAGGTGGTACCCGACTGTCCAAAATTATATTCGTTTCTATGCTATTCTCAGCTTCTTTGATTGGTTCAATGTGACAACAGGAGCCAAAATAAAACCTATCAATGCAGGTACCCAGATGAGTACCATTCGATTTCAGACAATCTATGGCAAACATGCAGACTCCAGTGAGTCCATTGTTTTTCCTGGATACACATGGCAAGTTGCGGATATTTCTGCCATTTGTTGACCCTGGAACAAACTTGCACTTATAGACATTGAAAGTATCTTAATATCAATTTCTTATGCATTACGCACATTGCATGTATGGTTATTTCCATGGCATTCCCGGGCATTAAATTTTATTGAAGTCTTTCATATAAACAATCAATGTGTAATATACAAGGTGTCTGTAAAATACAAAATCCTACCACAGATTCCCTAGATGAAAACATGATGATTTGACTTAGCTTATTTAATCCAAAAGTGGACGATTTTCAAAATACAGGGCGTGAAAGTTTCAAAAAATGTTTCGTTCGAAATGCGGCTATCTAGTCGATGATGAACAATAAATACAAAAACGTATTTTTTACTACTTTATAACTACTATTTGTTTATAAATTAAACTTATGATAATCGGGACTTGATATCTGCTGATGCTGAGTGAGTGGTTTTTCTTATTGCATTTTGTTACTGTAGCTTCCACACTTACTTACAATGAGGACAATGCAACCTGATATGAACCGAATACAAGTGGGTACTGCATCGTTTAAATTTAATAATCCATATTCAATATATACCTGCACTTTCAATTTGCTTATTATGGAGGTGAAATTAACAGTAGTTGACCCATTAGTAGATTTGTCAACTGCGTCTACCTATACCGGAAAGATTTTCCACAATATCCGATTTACTACGCTTAATTAGATGAGTCGATATTGTTGCAGCCTGAACTCGAAGCGCAAGCTAACGCTAAAAAGCCATAAGTTCCGGTACAAAATTAATTGCAGTGACCACGGAAACAAGTAATTAGGCGCTTTTTTCAACAACATTCTCTGGTCTAACTGGACAGAAATTATACCGAGGCTCCTGAGAATCAGACCGTTATAAATCGGTAAACGGATCATTCGGATTTATCGAGATGGTTAATATATCGGATTCAGTTTTTTTAATAATTAACAAAAGTAGGCGTTTTATGGAACGATGTTAACATCAGGCGTGCGATGAGCGCAGTGGCAAGCCTCCATCGGCAACAAAATAAAACAATAAAACTTGTATAAAAAGTTGTGTATGATGGTGAAAAGGTATGTTATAAATTTCAAAAAGCATTCAATTTGTTTAGCATGTGTTTAAACATTTTTTAATTATTGATTTATTTATTAGTGATATAATATTTTATATAGTATTGTTTTGATATTTTATAGTATATTTTTGTATTTTTATAGTATATTTTTCATTAGTATTTTATATGTATAGTGCCTTGGACAAGCGATGCATCATTAATTAGAAAGCTTTAGAATTGTAAACACATATTTTTAATTAGTATGAAGAAATTCTGGTACGTCACTGAAGAGAAATGCATTATATAACACGTAAAATATTTTAGTAGGTCAGGTTCTTGAGGTCCCGTTACGAAACACACTTACGTGGATTGGGTACATCACGCCTATCGTTAAAAATCGAGTGTGATTTTCAACATGATATACCTGTTATTATTTGAGCGATGATGTTATGCTGGGTTTGTCAAGATTAATTATTATGTTATTTTTATAATGAATTTCAGACCGCAATCACCTATCAGTGCTATTGCACTAAGAACTCTCATTTTCAATCGATGAGTCGAGTTTATTTGGGGATGTTTCACGGAAACAGTAAATTGTTTATTATCAAGCATGCTGTTAAGCATGTTTTTGAAAGGCCTTTCTTGATTCTATTTGATTAGTTCAACACATTTTTTAAATATGTTTTTAATATGTTGTGTTGCGGTCGAAAATGCGAAGATTGGGACAAGATAAACTAAATAAAACATTGATGAGTGAAAATTAGACTATTTCATTATCAAAATACTGTGTTATTTTGAAAACGCAAGACAACAATGTTTGCTCCGATTTTTTATGCTTGTTGAATCATTTTTATTTAAACTTATTTTGCTTATATCTGTAATAAGCAAATTAACCTTTTAAAATTGTATTTCTGAAATAAGTTAATATTAAAAAAGTAGTAAAAATCTACGATATGATATGTTGAAAGACACAACCGCAGATCGAAATTGTTTTCTACTCTTGCTGAAAAAAGCTGGTAATCTGTTACTAATTCGAGTATTGATTTCCCATGAAATAATTTTTTACCTCATTTTGATTTAAATTATTAAACGAAGGGCCAACGTTCTTTGTAGTCGATGTATGCATCGAAAGAATTTATTTGTTTATATAATGTTACCTATAACTGCAGACAGAACACAGTATTGTTGATTTCAGATTGAACTCAGAGAGGGGCAGGTTTTTACGGAATTTTGAAATGGATAACCTAGATTATTTTCTCAGATTGATGCAAAATTGAGTTGAAATGATCGGCCTTAAGTCTGTTGGAATCGTAAAAAGCTTATAAAACATCAAAAATTGATTGTATTCAGGACGTTATGTTCCCTCTGATGGATAACATTTCACTAAGCGGTTTTCAGATTTGCTCATGTGACGAAATTAGCATATACATTATTGGCAACTACGCGAATTTCTTCGTATTTAATCACTTTAATTTAATTCTTTATTTTTAGTGCAATTTGAAAAATGGACAACTTTTGAACAAACGGGGGATTTCGTTGAATAAATATTGTCTATTTTTGAGTTCCTGCAAGTAAATTTATTAATTCTTTTAAAGAGCTTAACTTAATTAAGTGCTGTGATTCAATCAATCAAAAATAGTTCAACTTTGAACTGCGGAAAGTACTGGGGATCGGTCTGATGTGATCTTATGCAACAAACCTTCCAAGTCAATCACCAAGCTTTCGGTAAAAATATGATACTTATACCGGGTGTCAATTTGAAACCTTCAAATCCTTAACATGTTTCTTTCAGTTGAAAATATGAAAAATCGTCAATGAAAGACGCGTCAACTTTATTTGTAATGGAAACACTTTACATAAAAATAAATATGTTTAGCCTCCTAATTTCAATCCCCTAGGACGAGTAGATGTCACCCTTAGAATCTTAAATGGGAAAGGGGGTCAAGTGGCACATTAAAGAGCATTCAATTCTCTTTACATTAGTTACTACTTTGCTGCTTTTTGTTCGGCGATTTCCGAATAATCGCTATCCAAGGTTTAGAAACAATTAAACTCTCCTTGTAATACAAATAATACAAGAAGAGTGGGTTACACTGTTAAAACCATTGAATAACAGGAAGAAAATCTAGTTTAAACATTGGTTTTTAATTCTTATTTTAAACATGAGTTTAAGGTAAAGTCTTAAGAGAGCGGTAGAAGTGGATATTGAGAGAGAAAATTCACAGTTACATTTTTTCAAGATGACTTCTCCTATTTCATTAAAAAATGAGCTTAGCAATTCATATTTGTGTTTCCTGGATATAAACAAAATAGGAAAAACTGCATAGGTGCCCACGAATTAAGAGGCACTCTAATTGCTGATGAGGCAAAATATATTAAAAATCTATCGTCAAGTGAAAATGGCATAAAACATATGCAACTTACGCACACTTAAAGCAAACCGTTATTTACTTAAACCTTTTTGAGTGGGAATTAGTTAAAATTTTGTAATTTTTTAATTTAGTTTTCCAGAATAGTATAATAAACATTTTTTTCAGTTTTTTTTTCTGCTTTTGAACTGATATTGAACATTTTATTTTAGTTGTTTCACCTTTTGACTCATTTGCCGTCGGTCTGTTTGCAAAAAGAAGTCACTTTTAACATGAAATTTAAGCCAAAGTTTACGCCTATTGCTCCTAAATGAAAGCAAACTACTTGAAATGATTGAATGATGAGACCATTTGCATGATACATAATGAATGACTTTTTAGCGGACATTTAGCAGAAAATTGTTTGAAGGGCTAAGTTTAATGTGCTGTAAGCAATGTACTTTAGCACCAACCCACAAATATTGTTATATAGCGGTCACAACCCGATTCCCATCAAAAACATAGCATTCATCACTGCCTCCATCACACGCAGAACCGATTAATTTCAATGACCATTTATGTAGGAAGTGTATTAACCATTCTAGCAAAGTAAGTAACGTGGAATGGGACGAGCTTAATAAGCCGCATGAGATTGCATCGTGACATTCAGAAGCAAGAAAAGAAGAAAAATCCTGCAGAAGCATTTCCTGAATGGGGTCAGTTCGTGTGACGTCACGTTGGTGCGAAAATGTCGCAAAGAATCGGGGTCAAACGTGAGTGTGTTGGCGTTACCACCAAGAATCCGTGTCGCAGTTATTTTCTTCCTTTTTTCTTTCTTTGAACTATCTGACCGGGAAATAAATCTAGACGTTTTAGGAAAACTCGGAATTGCAATATTTGTGATTTTTCGATTGTGTCACTTTTTTCACTTTGCGGGAAGCTTTTCTCTTTTTATTTGGCACTTTCAATCTGATTTTGCACTGCTTCCAACTCCTGTGCACTAAATGTCCAACTGCACTGCTTCCAACTCCTATCCCAAAAACAAATATTTTCCCTGCGGTTCTTCTGCCATCTTTCAATGTTATTGCATATGGAAGTTGCGTTCAACGCGCCACAAACAATCGATTTCATTATGCATTAAAATTTCAGAATACCAAAGTTAATTCCGTTGTAATGAACATTTAAATATAAATGAGCGTGAGCCTCCGTTACCTTTAATAGTTTATAACGTAAAGTAAACATACACAGCCTCCATTTGAATTGTAAATGATTGGATTATCAGCCTTTGAGCGTCTGTTGATATGGTTTGCCTTTCCGTATTTTCATATATTAACCAAATTGTTTCTTAGTAAGGTGGAGAAAGTCAAAGACTCTTCTGACTCAAAGTAGCGACATAAATATTTGCCGTATTTCAAATATTTTCTTTTCTGGCTAACTTTAATTAGTCGCCACCTCTTTCTTTGCCCTTAAGCTTTTTACTGAAATCTTCGTGAAAATGTCTTGTACTAGTCAAATATTAAATTTGAGTGAGGCTTTGAAGCTGACTAATGGAGTTTACTTCACGATTAATTAATTAAACTTGGTTAGAAGCTTTATTTAAATAATTTTAAATGTATTTCAGGTGTTAACTATTTCAAATCAAAATTCAAAAACATCAAAATCAAATAATTGTTGATTGGTTACAGCAAGATGTCACTTACAATTTACATTTGTAATTTTAACAGAACTTTTTGCTCGCTTTGCTACTATTATTTCTGCGGTTCCCACAGAAAACCCTTCCTGCAAAGGTTTATCATAATTTAAAATCAGCTGCAAAGTAAATTGAAAATCCGATTTACTTTTTCTACACAGAATCGCTCTAACGTCCTGACCTTAAAGTGCATTTAAATTGAATTTTGCATGAATTTGGGATTGGCAGGGAAGATTGAATTTGGTTTCCGCTGACAGTTTGCGCAAGCAAAATACTTTTTTTGCTGAATTCCTTATTACTGTATATTCTTTTGATATTCATTAGATATACGTAATTTAAAAATTGATTTAGGAAGCATGCAAATATTATAAAAGCACTAGAAAAAAGGACAAATGTCCTTGCGAACCTTACGCTTCGCTATTTCGTAATGTTGTTTTAGAGTTCGCTATTTTCGATTAATAGGAGGTACAAGTCGTTAACAAAAGGCATTCGGGTATCTCTTGATTGGTTAATTTCCTTTTTCCATGCTCGAGTTATCTACAATATGGAGTTCAGTGCCTGTAAATGGACTGTTTTTTTGAGAAAAATGATGTAGGTAATGCTAAACGATTATTGCAAAATGCCGTTAAAGTTGGAGGAAATTACACATAATACTTTTTGCAAAGTTGTAATTGAAGTAGTCTTAGTCTTTCAGAACATTTTAACATTGAAAAGTATTTATGACGTGAATTTTAATATATAATTCTATTTATTCTTTCAAATTAAATTATAATTGCCTCTAATATTTAAAATTAATCGTGTTTTGAGTTTTAGTCAGAACTGTTTCAATTTAATTTCAAAAACTTTACTCACAAATCAAAAAGTTTCATTTGAACTTACCTATATTTGTGGTGATAAATGCAGGTTGCATGTTGTACACCGGAGATGCACTCGATAAATCCAATAAAAATGTCGCTAAAGTTACTAAAGTTGCTGGCAACATCTGAAAGACAAAAAACATCTTTCTTCGATCAAAAATTTTTAACTACCAACTGATTAAACTGTCTTTTTCACCAGCAACAAACAATGGAGTTTTATTATATATATATAACGTATATCATCCAAATATAAAGGAAAACAGATCGATTTTCTCAACACAAATTCTTTATGTAAAACTGGAAGATCCACAAGAATGGAAATCAGCGAAATGTTTCAGTAGCTGAACCATAGTTTCAAAAAAATGTTTTCTGCAATAATTTTTTTGGCATATTGCCGAGCTGAATTAATGCAAGCGAAGGTATGGTCAACGTCATGAATATATTTTTCTTACTCATTGTATATCCAATTATTTATTTGTTGGAAGCCATTCTTTTAGAAATTTGCGTTTGAGTTGTAAAATTACTATTTCGTCTATATTTTTGCAATATACCCGTTAAGTGTTGCAGGCATAATTTTTAAGTGAAATATTGTTACTTTGATAACAAATATTTATCTATGTTTATAATAAATTTAACAAATCGGTATCAGTTTTGCAGCATTTTAAAGGGCTGTTAGGAACTCATTTCGAGAAGATGTTATCTTTTAACAACAAAAATCGGTAGGTTTATCGATAAATTATTGAAAATTATTGATAAGTTATGAAAGTATAACAAACAATTTGAAGCGTTTTATTTGCAACCTTCCGCTAATTAGGCTTATAAACTCTTTTGATAATAGAAATACTTCATACTTGCTTAAAATTAAAATAAATTGTAATAGTTTTATTATTTTAAAATTTGATACAATTTAGAGGCTGCTCTTTGAACCAAAAACAACTGTAAATAGGTAGTACATAGACATAAACAGGGTGACCCCTTTGAAACGAGCGAGCTTTAAAGCAAACGCATTTTAATATGCTTATGATAATTTGTGAAATAAAACAAAGGCCACAGAACTGTTCGTTTCCTACTATCAAACGTAGAATATTAAGTATGTAATAACCAACAACTCGCAACCCAAAGGTAAATTTTCTTGAAAGCGCGAGGAGTTTAGTGTTTGTTCAAAGTTTCGCGATTTTGCAACATGGGAAGAAAATAGATTTCAAAGCCAAAGTTTGATGAATTTGACTGTAAAATGGTTCCATAAATTGCGAAAGCGAAGTAACGAAATTAAAAAATCGAAAACTGTCAACGATTCATAAAAAGTAGATACATTAATATCATTGTTAATAGCATTAACGTGGGAAGAAATTCCAGCGAATCTGCTTCTCACAGGATTATTATTATTCTCAGTGTAATTATGGAAAATAATGATTTTTCCACTTTCTGGTTCCAGTTGAAGAGATTTTACTCATTTGCTACATTTGGTTCAAAAGACAATACATTTAGTTTGATTGCACATGCTGTATTTCTTCCCGAATAGAATAGAAGAATCTTTCTTTTAACCTTGGATTTCTTAAATCGTTTCTGTATTTGATCTGCTTGAATCCATTGATGGACAACGTGTGCTCATGAATGCGTGTAATTTATAGACGCAAATAGATTTAAATATTTGCAAAACTTTTTTTTCTTTGTACTTTTTGGTATTTGAATCTGCACGATTTTGTGTCATGGTTTGGTGCGTTGTATTTATATTTCAGTTATTGGCCTCATGTAGATCTATTTAATTCCACTACGCAATACTGCATATTAATATCATTTTCTTATATGTTCGGGTCAGAGAACTCATTTTAAATCATTTAATTTTGTTGCAGGTTCACGTAGTCCATGCGTTACTGACGAGTAAGTACTTTTCTAATTAAAAACTAATAAGCGCAAAAAAACTGGCGGTATGTAATGTGGAATTAGGCGTAAAGAAACTAACTTTTCTTGCTCATCTGTGGCCTCTTAATTCGTTCTTTATTAGGATTATATTTCATATAATTCTCGGTAGTTGATTGAAAATTTCCGGAATTTTTTTATGCAAAAAATTGTTTTCCGCATAAAGTAGCAGGAAGATCCGTCGACATTAACTCAATGAGCACTAATTATTTTATTGTCACTTATTTTATTAATTCGAAAAATAAGCAACAGCGCAATAAGATAATTTGATTTATTTTGCGTGTTAGTGAATACCAAGATCCAATAATCTTACGATGAAATTGTCCTTACTCTAATAAACCGTAAGTATCGCTAAACATGAAAATAAAGGTAAGTGCTCTTTTATTACTAAGACAGCGGGTTTTCGATTTTCAATGTTAATCTTTCTATTTATGTACCCATTAGTGATAAATTAATAACCGTTAGCAGTGTCAACATTCTCCAGGGTATTACAGGTGATTGACCAAAATTATTTAAGTTAAATCATCGTTTAACAGATATGATTTGTCCGAAAGTACATTTTTGTAAACGTGAAAGCAACCGCAAAAATGTGCCAAAACTATAAAAATTAAATGCTATATGATGTATTTTAGATTTCGGTTTCAGCTTTACACTAATAACGAATGTCGTAGAACGACAGCAAGTAAGACAACTGTATCGAAAAAGCGAAACAGAAATTTGTAATAATCCATAGAAAATTATATCGAAATAATCCGGGATTGGAATATTACACATTTGAAAGTGAAGTAGTACGGAAGCTTCCAACAAATCGTTTGCTACAAAAAATACTTTGCTACATGATAAAGTGATGTTTTCAGCAAGATATTCCTTGCTCTTTGCCTAGATACCTGAATTGGATCAGCGTAAATATTAAGTCATTTCCTTATACGTACAGTTATGAGCTGCAGCAATTAACCTACACTATGTGCATACAGTAGACTTCATCGGTAACTCAATTATTTATCTGTAATTTAATTTACTGCCTCCTGATATAACAGTTAGTTTGCTGAGAAATGGGCGGAATAGAATTTGAGACATACAAAGACGCCATTTCGAGGAAATCAAACAATGGATAGTTCAGGGCATAAAAGGAAACTGCCAAGTGGACAGTTAGTACATACAAATTCAATTAAATGAATGAATTCCTTACAAGTTCTCTCAATGGATGGTCGCTGAAGTGAATTAATTCCGAAAGTTGGGGAAGACGTATTATCGACGCGAAGAATGGAAAGGTTTTCCACAGCTTTATTTCCTCTGGTTCTGTTTTTGATCTGTCTGAACTAATACAGGAAGTTGTTAATCAGAGCTTTTTCTATTTGCTGAATATTTGCACAAATTTAAAATTTTTGATGAAACAATTATTTTGAGAGCTGTTTGAAGGAACCTACTTCAAGTAGAGGTGGTTGGGACAGTTGGCTAATGAATGTCGAGTTTAGCTTTTTTAATTATTATTTACGAATACGTACGAATATTTCTATATCTAAGAAGAATTACATTGCAAAATTAAAAGTTTTCCATTTTCAATATCACTAAAAATTCCAAGACTTAAGAGATTAAGAAACAGAAACAACTGAAAATAGTTGAGATTATTTTAAATTTTTTTACAAATTTTAAAATTTACATTCCAAATCTCAAGTTTGCTCTTACTTTGAATTATTCGTAGTAATCGCACCGTTATATTTTACTTGGGTATTTCAAAGTGAAAGCAAATTGGAAATATTTTTTTCTATAATATATTAAGTTTAAGGATAAGAAAGTTGACTATGACGAATCAGGAAATTATAAATATTTAGATACATTTCTCAGAAAATCTCATGTATCACCAAATCCAAGTACTTAAATTATACAAACGGATATACTTAGAGTAAATTTCTGTCATTTGGAATATTGGCGCCTTTGGGTTCAGTCATATTGCTTTTAAAAATATAAAATTCAACTTATAGTTAAAATTTGAACTATTACTAATGTTCCTGAGCAGGATCATATAGTTTAACATTCACTTTGTATCTCAGGTACCATAAATATTTTTGAACAAAGTTTCAACTTTAATTACGAAATTTTACCCTGAATTTTCAATCTCTTTGAAAACAGGATAAATTTATTTTTAGCCAAGCGCCCAATCTAGATTTTGTGAAGGTTTTCATTGAATAATATTTTGCTTTTAATAATGCAAGTTTGTTTACGGTTCTGTTTTGAATTTTAAATGTTTGTTGCCAAGTCCAATTAAAACCGGCCCAGCGGAACCTGATGAAAATAACGGCGCATACTTTTTAAGTGGTTTTGTACGGACTGAATTTTAGCCGATTTAGTAAATTAGCTTTTTCCATTTGGCCTGCAAATTTGGTTGACAAAATAATGCTAATAAAATAGATAATTATCATTCGAAAAAAGATAGCAAAGGAAACATGTTCAAATACTTGTTTTTTACATTTTCAATAAATTTCAGAAAAAAATATGTAAAGTGTATCAAGTAGATAAACAAGAGGGGCAACAGGAAAACTAAACTTAAGGACTATTGTTCTTTAGGTATGCAGGGTGGCCATTTTCTGAATCTTTATATGGGTACCTTCTACATTTTTAAAGATAGAGAATCCGTTAAATGGGGAAAATTGGGCAGAATTCCATTACCTATTCATTGCCGTTTTCAAAATTTAGGTACCCGACTTGGTTCCTGAAATATCCTGAAAAGGCAAGAAATCAACACTTTTTTAATTATCATATAATTCGTAAACT